>NC_056735.1:1542856717-1542978480 GCF_019279795.1 Protopterus annectens
TTCCCAGGCTATGTCCTCAAATATAACCCCTACTATACATAACATGTGTAACTGTCTGATATCTCACTGGCTTATCAGATATGCTGTCACTGAATATAGTGTACAGAACATATGCACCCCCTACTGTATGACATATGTACAAACGTTGACAGGGTTGTGGCTGGAGGCACAAACACAGGACCAATATTGACATGTCGCTGTAATGACCTCATACATTTCCTGTTGTAACAGGGTTTGATGCAACATATGTCCTATGAAGGATATGACATCAGTAACTCTCCCGGCTGTCACCATCTACTGACTGCAATCCTCACATTACCTTCTGCAGTTGAGAGATAGGTGCTCTGTGGGTAACACAAGGAACACAAGGCACCACACACTGCCCAATCTTCAGATGACTCTACAGATGGGGATTCCTCATAAACATAGCACTGACATGACAAGTATTAAAACATGTAGGACAGCCATATCTGCATACACCCTGTTAAACCAATAGTACCCCAACTGCAGTATAGCAGCACTTGCAGTCTGTAGTCAGGACAGACACATCCTCCTCCTGTGTGTTGGCCTGTTTCCACAGTGTATGTTGTCAGAGGTAAGTCCCCAATCCATCTGTGATGCTGTTTGCCAAACTACAGATCTAGTTCTTGCTCACAGTGAATGAAAAGGCCCAACACCAACAAGATGTTCCTAGATATTGGATTGTGTTTCCATGCAATTGGCTATAGGAATTTTACCACAGCTGTTCCACATGCAATCAGCTAGAGGAGGGCTGTAATCTGTGCAGAGGCCATCAGCTGATCATGAGCATCCCTGACAATACACATGCCGCTGCCTTAGCTAAGCAGGTGTAAGTCTCCACATCCACCAGAGAGGGAGGGAGAGAGGCAGACAGAGGCAAATATAAGTCAGGGTGGGTTGAGAGAGTAAAAGGTGAGCATGCTTGTGTCATGCACCTACCATTCCCAGGTTTCGAACCCGTGACTGACTATGTACTGATATCATATCTGTTATCCCTGCATGGTGGATATTGTGATTTATGCTAGGGGCACCATATAAGAAATTTTACAAACACACTCAACAGTGGGTCCAGTTGTTACACATTCACAACCACCTCCACACAGGACATGAATGACATACATCAGCACATTAAGACACACACACGCACACACCTAGGATTAGAACACTTACCTAATTAGTTATTACACTAGGCCATTACAGAATGCACCACAGAGATTACTGGAGTACTCTTTTCCCAAAGGTTTATTTCACAGTGAGTGACATCAGCAGGACTGCCAAAGTAGAACAAATGAATTGTAGAGTGTGTGACTAGCCAAGCATGCATTGTTCTCTACACAGGCATAGGAACAGACACAAAAGCATCCACAACTTCCATGTGTGAGAATAGAACGCCTACCAGAGTTCCATACCACACTGCAGCATTACGCTGTTATAGCACACACCACAGAGATTACTGGAGTATTATTTCCCTAAAGGTGTACTTCATAGTGATTGGCATCAGCAGGATTGGCAAAATAGGGCATTTGAATTGTATTGAGTGTGACTAACCTAAATTGTCCTAATTAGTCTGTATGCATTAACTGCTGTTCTGGCCAGAACAAAAATAACCTGCCTTTGCAGGTCATGAACCAAGGACCCTGTACACTAGAGTCACAGTAATTAACCACTCAGCCATCACACCAGTACATGGGACTGAGGTTCCATCAAAGTGATCCCACCATAGGCTAATCAAACTGGACATGTGAAAGGAATGTATATACAGTTGTCTGTAAAACGTAAAAGACCTCTCCAAGGCCAACTCCATGCCACTCAAAGCAGAAGTGATAATGTTTTATGACACCCATGGAGACAGGAGCTGACAGTTCAACTGATAAATTTTGCACTAAGGCACTGTATGAGCAAAGCCACTTGTGCATGATTCCTGACATCCTATATAGAACCACGACGCTCACCTCCCAAATAATCAAGCCAGTCTGGTGGTATCCTACCACTAACAGAGTATACAACAGATGGCAGACACCGTTGAAGGAAAAAAGGATAATCCAAGGATGCAAACAACTCCCTTACCAGATCCAGTAAGACATTGAGATCCCTCATGGAATCCTCCAAAGCTGATTATGTAACTAAAATTTCCACAGATTCCACAGACAACCATACAGCATTCTATAGTTATGCTTGAATTCTAACTGGCAATGCACAGAAGTCCTCTGAGCTGCAAGAGAGTGGCATTACATAGACTGCTCCCACAGAATGTGCCAATATTCTGGCAGATTGATTTAGTGCCACATTCACCCCCTCATACCCCCAAAAGGGCCCATGCCAATACGTAAAGGGTTCCATTGCCCAGTAATCATGGCCTTACAGGCAGAAACCACACTACCCACAACTAAGAATACAGCATCCATGGGACCAGATGACATCCTGGGCTGTGTACTTGCATGAACTACAAAATGGAATGGCAATTCATCTAACTGTCATGTGTAATCATAGCCTCGCATCAGGCCTGGTGCCCTCTAAGTGGTGCACAGCTGCAGTTATCCCAGTCCACAAGGGGGGATCCACCTGTGATCCCTGGAACTATCATCACATCAGTCTGATGAGCCTGATCTGCATGGCCATGGAATGCATTATCAGGGATGTTTTGAATGCAGACATTGGCAGCCCTCAAACACTGGACCCCACACAGATTGGGCTCGTGGAGGGCCAGTCTTGTCTCCTGAAATGATTGACTGCTTTGACTCAGTCTGCATAGCTGTTGAAGAGGGTAAGGCAGTCCATTAAGCCTATGTGGACCTCACCAAGCCCTTCAACACCATCCCCCAGTCTGGAAACATAGATTAACATACTAATCCGGCCACACATCCCTATGCCACTAACTGGCTTGCCACATGGTTTACTGACAGAACCCAAACTGCAGGTGTAACTGACTCCAAATCGATCCTCAGACAAGTGACAAGTGGAGTACCTCAGGGTTCAGTCCTGGGACCACTGTTGTTTGGCATCTACATCTCTGACATACAGGCCAACAGGGACTCTGGCTAACAAAGGTAACAGATGACTGCAAATGGGAGTCATTATGAGCCTGACTGTACTGCATGAAATGTTACTGATACCAGGCTGACATCATACGGGTGGGATGGACTACTGTTAACATCTTGTGTCCTTGCTGTGTAAGGTCCTGGTTATGGGATCTGCAACAGTTGGTAGGGTATTACAGGGCAGATGTGTTTGGTTGTGGGGGGGGGGATACCTATGGCGTATGTTGTTTGTGCCTGTCAACCCCATTAATGGAGCATGTGGACATACATGTTTCTGCTATGTTTCCACTTTATCTACAGATGTATGTCCGTATATACCTATATATATATATATATATATATATATATATATATATATATATATATATATATATATGTATGTATATACACACACACACACACACACATATATATATATATAATATATATAGATATAGATATACATATACATATACATATATATTTACATATATCAATATGTTGTATCTGTTTAGACATTAATATATTTTCACACACACATACATCTACATGTTGAAATACATTCTCTGTACTGTTGTATGACTGGGCTGGATGATATGTTTGTGAATACAGCAGGGTTCTGTATATCTGAGATGGCTTAGAGGTAAATCAGTTGGGCTATGGTGTGCATGGTCCTGGGTTAGAGCCTAGCAGAAGTTGTTTATGTTGTTGCTAGGCAGAGCAAGGGCCGATGGATACAGAGAGATTAAGGTACTTTAAAGCAGTTGTACACAGGTTTGCATGGTTTTGCGCAGAGGTAAGCAGTGCTAAAGTCTGATTACAGTTTCTTATACTCAATTAGCTGCTGAATTGCTTAACCTGTGTAGGCATTGCTTAGCTCCACTCAAACCCATGCAAACCTGCTTACAACTGCTTTAAAGTGCCTTAATCACTGTGTATCCAATGGGCCGCGCTCTGTCCAGCAACAAAATAAACAGCTCTTACAGGGCTCAAACCAAGGACCTGCACACCATAGACAAAGTGAATTACTACTAAGCTATGGCAGATAGAAAGAGATTTGATGTTTGTAGAAACATATCATCCACTCCAGTCATGCAACAGTACAGCGAATGTAACCAACATCTAGATGTATGTGTGTACCTATAGTAATATCTAAACAGATACAACATATCTAGATATATATATATATATATATATATATATATATATATATATATATATATATATATATATATATTAATTTCTAAAACTATATACATATACATCAATATATATGCACATATATACATGCATATGCCTAAATTGACTCATATATGTGTCTACACCTGTATGTCTACATATACACAGCGCATTACATATGTGTACACAGATATATATCTATGTAGGTGGATATGGACATAGTTATATATATATTAGCAGATGTATTAATCTATATAGGTATATATGGCCATACATTTGTAGATAGCAACGGCAGATTAACAAATACACATATGTCCACATGCACCGTTAATGGGGTTAAGAAGCCCCACACATTATATGTCTTGTATGAATAGGCATCCCCCCACAGCCAAACAAGTGACTGGCCTTGATGTCACATGTATGGGTATGGCTTTGCACCCCAGCCTTTCAGCTAATTTATATCTGTTATCTCTGTATGGTTGACATTGTGATATATAGTAGGGCCACCATAATAGAAATAAGCAAAACCCCCTTCACATTGCCCACAGGTGTCACACACTCACACCCCCCCTCTACACAGGATACAAGTTACAAACACATACATACACCTATTATGTCTGGGAGCTGAACCCCTACCTAGCTAGTTTATTACACTATAGCACTACACAGTTATAGTATGCACCATGGACGTTACTGAAGTACTTCTTCCCCAAAGGTGTATTTCCCATTGAATGACATCAGCAGGATTACCAAAGAAGGCCATTTCAACTGTACTGTGAGTGACTAGCCTAAAATGCATTGCTCCCTACACAGACAATGAGACACACAAAACATCCACAAGTGACGTGTGGGTATAGTACCCCTGATCAAGGTCTATATCACATTACAGCATGGAGCTGTTAAAGGACACACCACATGGACTACTAGAAAAAACCTTCCCCAAAGGTGTATTTCACAATGAATGACATCAGCAGGATTGCCAAAGTAGGGCATTCGATATGTACTGTGAGTGTGTAGCCTATAATGTATTCCTCCATACACAGACATTGGAACACACACAAAATGTCCAGAACTGCCAAGGGTGGAGATGGAACCCTACGACAGTTCTAGAGCACCCTACAACTGTATGCAGTTACAGGATGTGCTACAGAGATTACTGAGCTACAACCTTCCCAGAGGTGTATTTCTAGGTGGGTGACATCAGCAGCCTTGCCAAAGTTGAGTATATGAATTTTAAGGAGTGTGAGTACCCTAAAAAGCATTGTTCTCTACTCACTCTAAGACAGACAGAGACACACACACACACACACACACACACACACACACACACACACACACACACTTACCAAGTCTGGGGTTGGAACATCTACTTAACCACTTTATTACACTACAGCAGTACGCAATTACAGGATCTGCTATAGAGATTACTGTGTTTTGATTTTCCCAGAGGTGTATTTCTAGTTGAGTGACATCAGCAGCCTTGCCAAAGTTGAGTATATGAGTTGTACGGAGTGTGAGTAGCCTAAAAAGCATTGCTCTCTACTCAGTCAAACACACACACACACAGACATAGTTGTCAAGTCTGGGGTTACAACACCTACCCTAATCATTTTATCACATAACAGTTGTACATAGTTACCGGATGTGCTACAGGGATTACTAGGCTATTCCTTTCCCAGAGTTGTACTTCCAGTCTTGCCAAAGTTGAGTATATGAATTGTACGGAGTGTGAGTGGGCTAAAAAGCATTGCTCTCTATTCAGTCAGACACGCACATATTCACATACCAACACAGTTGCCAAGTCTGGGGTTAAAACACCTACCTAACTACTTTATCACACAAACAGCTGTATGCAGTTACAGGATGCGCTATAGGGATTCCTAGGTGATTACTTTCCCAATTCCCAGAGTTGTATTTCCAGGTGAGTGACATCAGCAGCCTTGCCAAAGTTGAGTATATGAATTGTATGGAATGTGAGTGGCCTAAAAAGCATTGCTCTCTACTCAGTCAGACACACACACAGTTACCAGGTCTGGGGTTAGAACACTTACCAAACTACTTTATCACACTACAGCAGTACACAGTTACAGGACATGCTACGGAGATTATTGGGCTATGATAGTCCCAGAGGTGTATTACTAGCTGAGTGACATCAACAGCCTTGCCAAAGGTGTGTATATGATTTGTACGGAGTTTGAGTAGCCTAAAAAGCATTTCTCTCTACACAGTCAGAGACAGAGAGACACCCACACAAGCACATGCTCACACAGTCGCCAAGTCTGGGATTAGAACTACTACCTAACTAGCTTATCACTACAGCAGTGCACAGTTATGGGATGCGCCATGGGGATTACCGAGCTACAGCTCTCCCAGAGGTGTATTTCACATTGGATGAACTCAGCAGGCTTGTCATGATACCACTAGGGGGAGGGCAGTGTGTGCATGAGCCATAACCCATTCATGTAGGGGTTGTCATGGCACATGCAGGCACACATGGGGTCATATGCCACAGGTACGTGTATACAGCTACTAGGTGACTACTTCATTGTACAGTCATATTGCACAGCTGGCACGTGCACCATATAGTCTGTCATGCTGACAGATACAGGTGGCTAGTATCTGCAGTGAGTGACACCTGCACCTCATGTGTTTGGGGCCCTTTGGCTGTGTGCTGGGTAGGACAGGCCCAGATGGCTCCTTGTCACAGTCACCCTCTTCCACACATCTATGTCCATCTACATTTGGCTTATTATAGTGCATTGTCCTTACATATATGTCTGTATTCTCATCCACTGTGTGTGCAAGACAGGAGTGGTGCATACTGATATGTGTCTGCAATAAGAACTGCCACTGCCAGATATGTCTGGTCCACTGGTGTTTGCAGACATGGCCTTCATGTGTTTAAGTGTGTGAGCATGCCCAGTATGACCATCTATATTGCATGTGTGGATCAAGTCTAGGTAGTTTGTACTGTGGTGCTGACCTTTGTGTTGTACACTGACAGGTAGCATGCTGTGTCTGCAGGGTATACATCAATCATTTGGCATTGACGGTTGCTACATTTCTGCATAGCAGGGTGGCACCTGACTGTTTCTACATTTCTACACAGGCGTGGCGGGACACATAACTTTTACTATAAGTGTAAGTAGGATGGTGGGGCACACCTGACATGTTTACTCATTTGCTAGGACTGTACTGGTATGTCGGGTACACCATTTCAGTCTGTGGACTTACCTATCGTGCTGGCTAGAGGCATACCAGTGTACTAAAGATCTTAGCTTTCAATACCTGCATATTAGTTTCTGACGTCCTAGACTTCACAACTTACATCCAACTGCCTGGCCTGCTGTAGTCTGTCTGTGTAGGCCTGGTGGAGGGGTTACTGATAGGGTTCATTCAGAGGCCATAGTATAGTATTAGTTTGTGTTTGTCTACACCTATCTTCTTGGCTGTGACTGTTGTTGGGTATGTGCCCCCCCCAACTGGCATGTGTGAGTCACTTACCTTGTAGGTGTCCCAGTATTGAGGGTGGTGCTACAGGGCTGCCTATGTCAGATGCACATAGTACACTCCCTATACATGGTTGAGCACAGGTAGTGTAGTGCTTGGCATCCCTTTTACTGTATGTGTGATTCAGAGAGAGGTGCCATTCCCTGGATCCTTACTGTGTCAGTGCATGTGCTATGCATTGCCTCTTTGCCAAGGCCAGGGCATACTGGGCACACCTCCTTCTGCCTACTGGGGCAGGCTCAGTTTGTTCCTCCTCTGAGTCACCCTGTACAGGCCTTGGCACTGGTGGGGGGCTGTGTGGCCCTGCCCCATGCTGTTCTTGCTGCAGCTGTTTCCGCAGGATCATATTGTGTAGCATGGCACATACAAGGACAATTTGGGTACATGTAGTTGGTGAGTACTGCAAGGCTCCACTGGATGTGTCTAGGCACCGGATCTGTGACTTGAGTATCCCAAACACACGCTCTATTATGATTTGTGTTTGTGCATGTGCCTCATTATGGAGTTCTTGTTCGGGTGTGTGCATTTCTGATGAGTGTCATCAGCCATGGCTCCAGTGCGGCACATTTTGCGGCATGTCCCAGTAGTGCTGGTCACAAAACCACATAGAACAACACAGATAATGAATCCATGTAGAGAAGAGCAGCGATGGTCCGCTCCCATACCTCCCAACCTCTTAGAGCAAGAAATATGTACAAAGCCACTAAATAAAGTAGGGCAAATGCCAGCAAATAGTAATTTCTTGCCCATATAAACTTAGGAACTTGACAAAATAAACAGGTATGCATTAGAATGCATCTTCTGAAGATTATGAAGTTCTAAATGAAAACCTCTGTCATTATTTAGTGCCCTCCATCCTGAATGATTATTCCAAAACCACAAATTTTATGAAGAACACAGCAAAAATGCCAGCCAAAACACTGGAAAACTGCCAGAACTAGTTATATCTATATAACTTGGCTTTCTTCCTAATTTCTTTTTATTTATGCCATGTTTGCTCAATGCGCTGCAGAACTTGACTATGCTTACCCCATTTGTGTAACAGGACCACCCATGTATCAGACATTACCTAGACATCCAAAAATAGAAACTGTATGCTTTCACTTGCTATGGCTCAGCACTGCTAGGCATCATGCAAACACAGTAAGTGGTGCTGCACTATGTGCATACAATCAACTTAACAAAGAATACTAAAATAGATGACTGCAAGCGATCAATCCTCTGGTAACATGTGTAGAGTGTTGGACTAGAGTGTAGATGGTGCTGGTTCATAGGTTGGTTCATAGGTTGGTACTAGGCTATCAGCCCTAGGGCCTATACAAACCTAGCCATAACAATTCCCTGGCTATTTCTTCCCACACTATTTACTTCCCTGGACCCCTGTCTAGCAGGGTGACTGACGTGATCTCCGGGATGAATTTCCTTTCTCCCATCCAATCATCAAGGTTCCTTTTGAAGAGGACCAAAGAGGCACTTTGCTTGACATGTATGGGCAATCTATTCCAGAGTCTGGGGAGTCTCTGGGCCAGGAACCTATCCCTCCAGCATGTTTTGTTTATTGTGATGACAAGGTTTAGCTCCCTGGAGCGTGTGGCTCTGAGGGATTGGGATTTCTTTAAGTGTAGCATGTCCAACAGCTCTGGGTTTGACATGGCCTTGTATGTTAAGCAAAGATCGCCTCTGAGTAGACGATATGTGACAGAGTATAGCTGGAGTTTTTTAAGGCGGTCAGCATAGGGCATCTGCTTTAGGCCTGTGATTCTTTTAGTGAGGTATTTCTGTGGCCTTTCCAGTTGTTGCAGATGTCTTGAGAGGTACATACCAAATGGGACATTGTATTCTATAATGGGTCTAATGAGGGATGAGTACAGTGGGACAATGACCCCCTTTTTTCTGGATGAAAAGCCCTTAGTGATGAGGTGTACCACATAGAAGGATTTCCTGACTGTTGTGGCAATGTGGTTATCGAAGGTGAGACCGCTGTCCACCTGTGTCCCTAAGTCTCTTATCACACTTTCGGTGTTTAGTGTACTGCCACCTATATGGTAATTCATGGATACATGTTTTTTCCCAAAGGGGATAACTATACATTTCTTGGCATTGAGCTTGAGCCCATGGCTCTGGCACCAAGCATCTGTTTCTGTAAGGCCCTTTTGTAGAGTATCCACATCATTTGGGGATTCAGTAATGGTTCCCAGTTTGCAGTCATCTGCAAACTTTGTTATCCAGAGTCCCTTAGTGTTGGCCTGTACTTCAGAGAAGTAGATGCCAAATAAAAGCGGTCCCAGGACTGAACCCTGAGGTACTCCACTTGTCACTTGTCTGGAGCTGGATTTGGAGTCAGCTACTTTTACAGTGTGGGTTCTATCAGTAAGCCAGTTAGCAACCCATTGGGTGATGTAGGGATTAATGCCCAGCTTAGTAAGTTTATCTATGATTCCAGAGTGGGGGATGGTGTCAAAGGCCTTGGCAAGGTCTAGATAGGCTGTGTGGACCACCTTACCCTTGTCCATGGCTCTGGAGACTTATTCAAAGAAGTCAATCAAGTTCAGGAGACAAGATCGGCCCTTCACGAACCCAAACTGGGTGGGGTCCAGTGTTTGAAGGTTGCCAATGTCTTTGTTTATAAGTTCCATGATAATACGCTCCATGGGTTCTAATCCTGGATAAGTATACTTTATTTATACTGTTGTGACATTGCAGCTTATCCAAATAAAGATGTACTGTAATAAAATATCCATGGAATAGCATTGATTGTGAGTTATTTTTGGATACATTTAAAAAAGGTGTCCACTGCTTAGCAGAGCGCAAACCAGTAGACGTGTTTTAAAATGCTTGTGCAATGGTAAGCAGAGTGCAGCTCTTTTACATATATCAAAACGCACACAGTGTGCACTCTCAGTAAATGCAGTTGGTGGAAAACGTGGTATTTAAAGGTGAATTGGCAGGAATTGTACTTTAGACATTGAGACTGACCTTATGCAACCATGTCAGGCATTGGAGAGGATGTGCATTTCAGAGCCCAGCACTTAGGTATCCAGGAGTACAAGCTCTTTATTGGGCTCCTGGTTAAGCATCATGGGCCATGGCTGATGCAGGAGAACTATATCACCTCACAATATAAATCTGAAGCCTGGGATAGTTTGGCAAGGGCCCTTACCAGTGCGACCGATATTACCCACACCAGGGAACAATGTTGTTGCCATTATGATGACCGCTGGAGGAAAAGGGATACCCTTGATTACTGGATAAGGGAGTGTCAGGCAGTGAACACATCAGAGATGTGTATGTATGCTTCATATTTAGTATTCGTAAATATTCAAGCTGAATATGGTCGAAAATTGTATTTATAAAGCTTTTTCTTCTTCCATTTTTCCAAAGCTGCAGAAGATAGGGCCTCAAATGTGAGGTCCCGTGTAAGATTATTGGCCAGTAGGGCAGGCATGTTGGAAAGGAAAGGAAGCATTTACAGACAGACAAGACATACAAGACAAGAGACAGAGTTGGTGAAGGACACAAGAGGGGGTTAACACCATACCTCTCAACCTGGAAACATCAAAAATCTGGACAAGGCCCATGAAAAATAGGTACAAAACTGTATGCTGATTAACATAAAATTTGCATACACAATTACACAACCCCACCCACTCCAGTGGAATTTTGGGATACCAACTTTCAAATGCAAACTGAAGAACAGACAACCAAAATATGGGACCAGAGCCACTCTTGCAGCCATTCCATTGTCCCATTACCTGGCTATTTCACCCCATTTACCATAAACAATAATGTGCATACTGCTTTACTTCTACAATGATTATTTGGATTTTATTTTTACATTTTATAGCACAATGCACAAACACTAATACATATCTGCTAAACAAAGCAATACTGTCTCACAATGAAAATAATCTTAGCATTAAAACTTCCCTGCCCTTGAAACTCACATTCATTGAAACAGCATTGAAACCCACACCTCATCCAAAGAAAATGCATCTGGCCAGTGGTGGATAAAGATTACCTTTGGGCTGTTTTCAAATCATAAGCACTTTGCACATAAAACAAGAAACATACATGCGTTCTTTGATACACCTTCCTGACTTTATTAAAGTATATTCCTTGTATAAGGCAGCACACTTGTTAGACTTAGAGCACATTTTAAATTTATTGTTTGAACATTTTTTTCAGTAGGCAATGAAACAGAATGCATGAAACAATAATGACAAAACTGCCCAATTCAGAACATTTCCATCATAAATGTCTACTTACACACACACACACACACACACACACACACACACACACACACACACACACACCCACACACACAAACACACATTGATATATATATATATATATATATATATATATATATATATATATATATATATATATATGTTACAAACACTGAAGAACCAACGAGAGAGATAGAAGTACAAAACAACTATTAAGTAAAAAACTTCCTGAGCATCTAGTGAAGGACAAAGACGTGGAGCATAACTTTGGTTTTGAGCGCTTTCGATGTTTATTGATGTACAGATCTACATCAATAAAGATTGAAAGTGCTCAAAACCAAAGTTACGCTCCGTGTCTTTGTCCTTCACTAGATGCTCAGGAAGTTTTTTTACTTTATATATATATATATATATATATATATATATATATATAAAGAATGACAGTAGTGTAAGCCATGGGCATCTTGCACAGCTTCTTGAACTTATTTTCAATTTCAGTTTTTTGCTTGACTTACTCTGATTTGTGTTATCAGACCAACTCAATAGCTGTAAATGCACAACAAAATAAACTAGGCAAACTGCATGTTTTAAGACTTCCAATTTTTAGTCCAAGTACTGACAGACCCTCTCCTACATTCATCCTGAAGCAGCAAAACTATAATCGTAATCCAGGTGCTAACTGGCCACTCTTGCTTCTCTACTGTCTGAAGTGGGAAAATGTGTTTTATATTGAATGCTGGAAAATGTACTGCAGTTGTTTAAAAATAGTTTTCTTAAAATGCAGCACAGAACATAATAATTCTGATTTTCTGTTCCTGAATTTGGGTTAATGATACTTGTTGCTCTTTCCACTTAGGCACAAATGCCCTTGTGCATGACATTTTCTCACTTCTGTAGGTTCTGTTGTATCTGTAGTTACACCAATGACTTGTTACACCCACCCGCTTTAAAAGTAGAACAACACAGTACAGTATTAGCAATGCATCTACATACTGTGAGAATAGAACCCACATCCTTCTGCATCAAAAGCAAGCATTTAACCTGTTATGCTATTAACAATCCAAGCAGACTCGGCATAAGCAACCCTAAACTCCTCTTCCCCTGAAGCTCTCAAGTTCCTCTCTCAGCTCCTTGTAAAATCCACTCAACACTCAACTGTATCCCTCAACTATGCAGCACAAGAAATCTGGAAAAAGCCAGGATTAATTGGGGGGGACGGACAAAAGCCCCAAAACCAGGGACACATTTTAAAATTGCTTTTATAATTTTGGAAAGTTGCTAGAATAAAATGTTGTGTTACCACCATGCATTTTACTGCAAGTCTTAAACTCAGGGCCATGTTCACTACAGTCAGAGCAACACACTACTATGCCAAATCAGCAGTTTGCTGAAAGATTCAAAGACTGAAACTTAAATGGCTATCATTTATTGAATTCAGTTCCTACTTCTCACCATAGCTCTCAACCTCTTAGCACAAAAAAACCTGGACAAAGCCAATAATGTCGGACATATAGAATTCAGTTCTCACTTCTCACCATAGGTCTCAACATCTTAGCACAAAAAACTGGACAAAGCCAATAATGGGGGAATACAGCCCTAAAACTAGGGACAAATTTCAAATACTGATCTTATAAAGTTAGAAAATTGCTAGAATAAAAGGTTTTGTGTTACCATTTATTTTCTGAAGAATATGAAGTCTGAAATTCAAATGCCTATCATTATTTAGTGAATTCAATCCTTCACTGATTTGCCACAAAAATCCAGAAAACCACAGATTTTATGAGGAACAGAACAAAAATATGAGACATAAATCTGGAAAGTTTTCAGAAGTGATGGTGGGTAGGGACTTTAGGCTCTTGTTACCTGTACCCAAGGTACAGGGGTTGAGGCTGAGTATCTCTAGCCACCAGGAATATTCACATGGGGCATTTCTCACACACACACACTGAAAGCATAATAAATACCTCTGCAAGCCTCACACTCTGAATGAAAGCATAATACATACCTCTGGTCAGTCAGCTATCATAAAAGTAAATCTGTGAAGTCCTCAGGTTTCCATTCACATGCTCTGCAGCCTTAGCCATGAAGTCAGCCGCATAATAAATACCCCGTGGTTTGTTTCTGTTTGTGGAACCAGCACCATTCCTGCTTCTTGCAGCTACACATTTCCTTGTGGCTTGCTGGAGCAGCCGGAAATACATGCATGTGAGCTCAATTGTGCAATCCCAACACAGAGAGCTGATGCCATTGCCCATGAGATGATGTCAGCTCAAAATGCCGAACAAAATTATTTTTAAATAAAAAGCCAGGTAATTTAGAAATTGAGGGGTGCCACTCAGGAATCATGGCACCCCATTATATGGACCGCAATCCTTGGTAAAAAAATGAGTAATTCTGTATGGTTGGGAGGTATGGTTAACACCTTAGTAGGGGTGGGGGCATCACAAACCTATGGACATCATGTTTGGTGACAGTGAGAAGCAAGTCTTCACCCACTAAACTGTCATCACTGTCTCCTCACTGGGCTGATGGCTGGACTGTCTGAAGTATGTGTGTCCTTGTATTATTCAAGATGATAATGGAGAGCAGTGCCACCACTTGGCATATGTGCACCAATTGTATGACGCACAATCCTATGCACCAGACCCGGCAGTTCAGCTTGGGTGACCAAATTACTCCCTCTTCATCTGCCTCCAGAGGGAACCACGGGCCTATCCTCTGGGACAGAATTACTTAAGGGTAGAGGTAGGTCAGGGGCAGCAGGGGTGGTGACACCATACTGCAACCCAGAGGTACTGAGCCTTGGTGCAGAAGCCAGTGGAGGGAGTGTAGGGGGACCACGGGGATCTGGCCTACCCTGTAGTCATAACACAAACATAATTAAAATTCTGTAATGAAATAAAGCATAACACAAATAATGGACAGAATAACATTAAATAAAATGTAAACATATAATACAAATAGAAAATTATACATAATAAACAAACCATAGGTAATAAAAAGAATTATGATAATGAAAAACATGATTATATACATCATATAATAATAACAATAAAAGTAATAATACAAAATAAGAAATACATTAAAAAAAAAAGGAAGAGTGGAGATGGGGGTGAAAGAAAAGAAATAACATTAGTAACCACACAGATAATATACAAAACTTTCTACAAATTATGTACAATATTCTGAAATATTTTACTTTTAACAATACCAAATGCTAATAAACACCTTTATTACTTTGAATACTATCCTGTCGCTAACACAGATACAGTATAGTTCAGATCATATCGCATCCAACAAATATTCATGTGGGCATGTATTGCAGATATGCATGTTTCATGTTCACTGATTAAATATGACAGCAGACCATATGAGCCACAGCAATAGCGGTCTGCACTTCTAATGCTATCATTATGAATACGTAACACTACTGTACTTGTATTGATGATAACCTAAACAGTATTGTAAAGAGCTGATTTTAAATATGGAGAGAGTGGTATTCAAACCCAGAAGCAGTGTTTATTGTAATACTATACCTTTT
Source organism: Protopterus annectens (assembly GCF_019279795.1). Taxonomy (NCBI): domain Eukaryota; kingdom Metazoa; phylum Chordata; order Ceratodontiformes; family Protopteridae; genus Protopterus; species Protopterus annectens. Next base: position 1,542,872,218 of record NC_056735.1, read on the forward strand.
CTTTGGAATACAGCATAATTCAAGCACTCTTTTTCTTTTTACACTTTCTAGATACAGGTTCAGTGTTATAATGATAACAATCTGCAGTATGCTCTTGTTTTCCCTGGTTTATAGGTCATACTTTATATTGCAATATTTATGTCAACTTAAACAAGTTCTGAATACTTTGGATATGTAGTTTTATAAATTACCATCCCTGTCTACTCTATAACACTGGACTGTTGTTCTAACATACTAATGCATGCATGTTTTTGCTTTACAATGGACAAATGCATACTCAATGTGATTGATACAAGTGTTTACCACAATAATCTGTATTTACTCCTAATACTAAAATAACAGCACTGTTTGCAAGTATATGTACCACTTTTGTCTCGCATCCTTCTCATTCTTTCCTCATAGGTCTGTACATTCAGTGATGGTTCTGCATTAAATGTGGGAAAAACAGAAAACAAGAGAACAACATTAAGAACACCAATGTGAATATATGCAGCTGCTACCTCCTACAAGCAATGCCAGTAAGTGATACTTACACATCTGTGGGTGCCATCATTCCTCCATTCCTCAATCCAATGGTTGGGGTATCCCTCTTCCTCATCCTGAGGTTGAAGTAGTTTTTCCTACACTGTTTTGCCAGTGTAGAGGATACTGGTAACACTGGACAGATCACGGGCCAAACCGTTTCATGCATCTGATTTGTAATTGGATCTAAGATACTGCTCCTGCAACAGCCAGGGACCATAATCATTCACTAGGGAGTCCAACAAGCACTTTGAACTCCTGCACACCCCCCTTTGAGACTGAAATCTCAGAACCTCTCCCTGAACACCAGCCATGCGTAATGCAGACAAAAAAAAAACAATGAATAATGACTGTTCCCACCAATTCCAGTTATGGCAGATACTTAGAATCCACACTGTTGGACTTTGCAACATCTGAAAATGGTGCACTCTGCTTAGCATCGTGCAAACATGTCGCCCATATTTGTGCAATGGGAAACAGTAAAGTGAAGTTTATTAATACAGACAGAACTAAAGTAAAACTAATCTGTCTGCCATCTTTACACACTGCAATTTACTCACTTCCAGATATTAGTTTATTCATTTATTTATTTATTATTTGTTTAAAGGATTAAAGGACTGATTTCAGTAGATCGTTTCCAGGGTCTACTTGGGGTATACAACCTTGATTACAGTTTTAACAAAGTTTCACAGAGAGGTTACATATCAAAGAATTTCAGTGAATAAGTATGTCTAATACATGTGTCTATCATATTGCAGTTACAAGTATATTACAAGTTATTTACTTATTCAGACTGAAGGCAACTCACCAGTTAAACAGGTATAGAGGAGAAGGAGAAGAGGAGAGAAGAGAAGGAGGTTGGGGAAAATAGGGGCATGTTAACCGAAAGGTAGCAGGTAAGGACTGAGAAAGATGGGGTTACCGTGAGAGACTGATGAACTGAAACACAGCTGGGTGTAAGAGGAGTAAGGTAGATGTATAAGCAAAGAAAAATTTTCTTATTAGGTGATGGAGGTGGCATGGGAGCATTTGCATTTTGATTGGTTAAACAGGCAATTTTTAAATTTGTATTTTGATTAGTTAAATAGGCATTATTTAATTTGCTTATAGAAGTTTGATAAAGGGATTTTTTTGTCTGTTTGCTTGTTTGTTCAGATATGGCTTCTCATGCTTTTGTGGTAGCACAGAGAAGGCATTTTTGGCACATTTCAGATTACTGAGAGATAGCTGTACTTGAGTAGGTGGAGGTTGAGACGGATTCTAGATTACATGAGAGGTGGCATCTCTCTGGAAATCTTTGTGTCAGAAAAGGTCAACTTTGTTCCCTGATGAGCTTGAGGAAAAGTGACTTTAGTAACAGGATCTTCCTTTGGGCCTGACTTTTTTCAAGGCAGAGTAGAGTGATTTTCTCATTTTGATAAGAGTGTAATAAACCTGCAGATATTGTTAAAAGAGAGTTGTAGTGTGTTTAGGTTTTTCACACAGGTTGCTGCTATTAATGGAAAAATACAGTGTAACTGAGGAAGAAAGACATCATTTCCTATGTCCATCTTGGCTATGGTAAAAGGAAAGTGGGAGGTTGTTTTTGACCATCAGAGAACTTTTGCTCTCTCTTGATTAATTGATCTATGGATATACGTTGTTGGGATTTGAGTGTTTCAGACATACAACAAGCCTGTAGTGTGGAACTGTTTCTATATGAGATTGTCAAGCTGAAGGTGATTTGGACAGTTTTTGTGGAGTTTTGAACATTTTTTTCTTTTTTTTTGACATTAAGAATGAGACTGTGTGTGCTTAGCCAGTTGTAGAGGGTTGTGATGTCTTCTCTTATTTGAAACGTGATGGAGATGTAGATTTGGGTGAGGGGTTGAGGGGTCATATCTATAAATGACCATGTTGTCTCTGTAAAAGTTGATAGCAGAGTGGTGAGCATCATTTAGGACTCTGTTAATAAATAAATTTAAAAAAATGGATGATAGACTGGAGCCTTGAGGAACTCCTTTGGAAACTGGAACAGTTGGAGAGGAGGTGGCACCAACTTGGTCTTTGAGAAATATGTGGTGCGGAAAAGTTTAATCACTTGGTTACTTTTCATCTGATCCCTGTAGTGCTTAGGGATGCTAGTAGTAGTGTAAAGTCAATTGTATTGAATGCTTCAGTGAAATATATGAAGACAGCACCAATAAAGTCCTTTAACTCGTTTTAGGAGTATGTCATCTGTCAGTGTATACAGCAAGATTGTGGGACTATGTCCTGTCCAAAAACATGTTAAGGGGAGACAATTTTATATTTTAGAATGTAAGAGGCTAGCTGATTGTAAACTATTTTTCAAGTAATCTGTCCAAGGTGGAAAAGATGGATATGGGTTTTAAGTCACTGGTTATGGAGAGGTTTGATGTTTTTGAGATAGGTGTGACTCTGGCTATTTTCCATTGTGAAGGTATCATGCTTATGTTAAGGCACATATTTTTTATGTGCTTTTAAGGCAGGAGTAAATATTCTTTGCATAAGATAAGAAACCATAAAAAAGGGATGTTGGTAGCTGGGAAGTGTGTGGGCAGACTTCATTAAAAAGTCAGTTAAGACTTTTGTGATGATCATTTTGAAATGGAGGGGTGGTGTTTTGTGACATTGGGTTATTGCATGTTTAACTTGTGTGGCAAATAGGGTTGTGTGGGTGAAGAATGGTGTATTCCTTAAGAAAGTCAGTGGGTACTATGTATCCCCTCTGTGTTTTGATAGCAATTTTAGGATACATTTTTTTGGCTAAATTGCATAACGGTTGAACTAATTTCTTATTTTCTTCAGTAGTTTTTTTTTTTCAGACTTTCCAGACCTAGTCTATATGTTTGTAGTGGGCCTTAAGTTTTTTGATAGTCATTTGTTGACTAGGCCAGTGGATTCTGGTAACTGTGGGGGTCAACTTGTTCTGGAAGGTGAGGCACTCATGTTAGAATGTTTTTTGCATATAAGAATGCCTCTCCTGTGAAGACAAGAGAAATCCCAATTTAGGTTCTGGATTTGTTTTTGAGTTTTGCACTGGAAGATGATTAGTAGAGTTGGGATATTTTCCATGGGTAGTTTAATTCTGAAAGTAATGGGGCATTGATCAATGAGTATTAAGGCAGTCTTGATGTTGATGACAGAGGGTTAATTTGTGATCATTAGACTGAGGGGTGAATGGTTGCCAATAGAAAGGTTTGGTCTTGTGAAGTGTTTTATTGGTTGAGTTAGGCTGAGGATTGAGAGGATATCATCAGTGCCTTATTTTTGGAGTTGAGTAGATTTATGTTCAAGTCACTTAAGATAATATGATTATTGTAGGGGCTTAATAACCAACAATTAGTTAAAATGCAATTAACCTGGAGTTGTACAATTCAAAACCAAATAAGTATTGGTGCTACTAGATGAACACACAAAGTGTAAAACTATCTTGACTTTGCATATCTGGAGGGTGGTGGATGTGCTATAGAGGGGGCATAACATAGTAAGGGGAACGATCATCTTACTATGTAAGATAAACAGTAATTGAGTTCTTGTAGTGGCCTTATCGTGTTTTATTAATGTACATGCCAAAGAGATTGCTGTCAATATAGGTTCGTTGACAGGACGCAGTTTGGTAATAGATGACATGATGATAAGGTGGGGACTGGGCATCCTCTTTGTCCAGGAGACCAGATGGAAGGGCAGTGCGGAAGAGCCACTGGGTTTGTTTTCTAGTGTCTAGTTCTCAGCAGGAGGAGAGTCTAGAAATGGTGTGAGAATTGTGATGAGGGATAGGCTTTGGAAGACAGTGAGGTATGTCAATGACTCACTCATGGCAGTCAGACACCAGTGTAAGAATAGGGCAGATTCCATAATCTCAGCTTATGCCTCACAGCAGTGTTGCAATATTGAGGAAAAGCATGCATTCAGACAGCAGGTGCAGGTCCTATTAGAAAAAACAGGACAACATGAATTGGCTTTAGCAATGTATGACCAAAATGCACATATCAGGTCTGACAGAACAGAAATGAGGACTGCCTTGGTCTACATAGGTGGTACAACAGGAATGAAGAAGGCAAATGGCTTGATGGTGGCCAAAACATGGTTCATCGAGAAAGGCAGTCACAAAATCCCATACAAGAGTGACCAACATGCAACATAGGTAGACTTCCTCCTAGTGAGGGAAAGGCACTGGGGTATAATCAGTGGTTGCAAAGCCATCTTCAGTGAAACAATTGGCCCATAGCATTAACCACTGATTGCCACAATCAGCTACATCCAATGTTCAGAGAACGCTCTAAGGTCAACAGAGACTAAGACCTAGACATTGACTGGAGTGAAATTACAAGAGTTCAAAGAATTACTCAGAGCTCTGCCACCTCGGGAAGAATAGAAAATAGGTAGCATTGAAAATGAATGGCAGCACCTCAAAACATCATATGTGAGGACTCTTGAACAGATATGTGGTACATAAGGAGAGCTGGTAGTGGAATACAGAAGCCTAGGAAATCATCAAAAGAAAGAAGGATTACAGAAAAAAGTGCTAGGTAGGCTAAGAAGGAATGCGGGTTGGCTAACAACAAGGCTAAGAGAGGGGTTGCAATAGCAAAAAATAAAGCATTAGAGGCACTCTATCAGCTTTTGGAAAGTGACTCAGTAGATGCTGGAAAGAAACTCTATCAGGTCGCAAGGCAAAGACAGAAAGATAAAGAAGATAGTCAGACACCCTTCGTATGGGATGCCAGAAAGAACCTGCTCATCTATCCACAGGACATCAAAGGCAGATGGAAGGAGTGTATCAGGCAGCTTCTAAATGAGGAAAACTCCTCAGAAGCTGTTCTGCCCCAGACACAGCCTACAGTGAGAGAAGAAGAGAAGACCACCCTATAAGAAGTAAGAACAGCACTAAGAAAAATTAAGCCAGGGAAAGCAGCAGCCTCAGATGAGGTCACAGCAGATATGATAAAAATGTTGGGTGAAATAGGGGACAAATGGCATCTGAGGGTACCTGTTGCACTATATAGGGACCTTAGTATCCCAGATGACTGGAGAATAAACATACTGGTGTCAGTGACCAAGAACAAAGGGGACACACAACTGTGGGCAGTACATAGGTATCAAACTCCTATCACACTACATGAAAGTTCTGGAAAAGATGCTTGATAAATGAATATGCAGATCAGTAGAAAGTAAGATAGGAGAAGAACAGTGCAGACTGAGATTAGGGCTTAGCCCAACCAACTTGATATTTGCAGTGAGACAGATAGCTGAAAACAAGATAAGAGATGAGGAAAGACTCTAATGGGCATTCTAAGACTTTGAGAAAGCATATGACAAGGTCACACCATGGGGGTTCAAAGTCTCCAAAACATTGGTAGAATTAGTGCAGGCTATGTACAAGGATCCAATGACTCATATACAAACAAGGTTTGTTGTCACAGAGAGGTTCCGAGTGGGAGTGGGTGGGCATGAGAGTTCAGCTATGAGCCCAGTACTGTTCATACTGTTGATGGACCACATTAGCAATCAGGTCAGAGGGGAAAGATCAACAAAGTTGCTGTATGCAGACAATGCAGCATTACAGACAGACTCTGAGCAAGAATGTCAGTAAGGATAGGGGAATGGAATACAAAACTGAAGGCTCATGGAATGAAAGTGAATACAGATAACACAATTGTAATGGCAGCAAATGGGGAAATCAGAAGAAGCTTAAAATTAAGATAGAAGGGAAAATAGTGGAACAGGTTCACAGCTTCAAATATCTATGACTGATGGATGAGAAGAAGAGAAGTCTGAATTAGAACAGATGCAGCCAAGTATCACAGAGTGTCAGGTATAGTACATGACAGAATTCCAAAGAATCTGAAAAGTAAGGTATACAAAACAGTGGTGCTGCCAGTACTACTGTATGGTACATAAATCTGAGACGTAAAGGCAGAGCAGCTGAGGAAGCTAGAGGTGAAGAACATGAAGTGCTTGTGATGGTCGGTAGGATGCACACTGTAGGACAGACATAGAAATAAGGAGATCAAAAAGCAGACAAAGTAGCTCCAACTACAGAGACGGTCAAAGAGGACAGATTTCAATGAGTTGGCCACATGTGCAGAAAAACAGAAGACAATCTGTAGTACATTTGGGACAGACAGGAAGAAGGCAAAAGGAAATTAGGTCATCCAGCAAACAGATGGATGAACTGTTTGAGAGAAGACCTATGACAGTCAGGCATGACTATTTATCAAAGTAGAAGAGTGGCACTAAATCGAAAGAGCTAGTGACAGTTGACACAACACCCCGACCCTATATAGAAAACTGGAAAAAGTGGGGTTGATGATGATAATGATGGTGGTGGTGGTGGTGATGACGACGATCTAAGGAATTCTACCACAGTTAGTGTGGGGTACATAAAATAACCTGTTTAATCTGGTGTTAGCCAAATACACTGAGTAGAATGAGAACTTCTGCTTTCACAGAGTCAGCTGCTGCAGGCAGTGAACAATCAGTTTGTGCATGCAGAGAGCTTTCCCATTACCTTACTGGCGGAAGTGTGAATATGCAGGGACTGCAAGCAAAGGTATGTAAAAATTGGCCATTCACCAGAAGTAGAGTCAAATTGCAGTACTTGATATTAAAAATGGTATCCCAGTCCCCAAGCATGTTTTCAAAAAAGGATAAAGGCTATGCCTGTCTGTTCAAAGTTTTTTCTTAAGAGGATAAATGGCAGTGAAGGTAACCAGAGCATTTGATACTGAAGATGTCTTCCTTAATTGATATGCATCCAGTATTACTTGTAAGTTCCTAAGAGCAATGAACTCTTATGACAGTGGCTTTTTTAAGGATGTACCATGAGGCAATCCCATGACATACACACAAGAGATTTACCTCCCATGCTAACAGTTCCTTACATTAACAATACAAGCAGAAACAAAATATTTCAGCAGAGCCTTCTGTTGTTAGTTCAGATGACACGATCTTCAGTGTGAGTATCACTTGGGACTGGATTATCCAAAGTGGAGATACTCCAGCAGTGAGGTCAGAGTCTTAATTCTTTATTTTGCCTGCAGGTAATTCCTATCACCAACCCTGTTGTTGATTGAGATGGCATAATTTTAAGTGTGATCACTGCTTGGGGCAGGGTTTGTCTGAAGTGGGATACATCAGTTATGAGGACAGTTTCTTAATTTCACCTGCAGATAATTCATTTCACCAAGCCCCATATTAGTCTTTAACACTGTCATTGATTGAGATGACATTATTGCAAGTTAAATGATGCTTGGCAGAGGGTTGCCCAAAATCAGGATACTTCCGCAGTGAGGGCTTATTCTAAAATCGATTTTGCTACAGAGTTGTTAACTCTCATGCAGTCTTAAGAAATATCTACTCCATTGCAGAGTATAAGACAAGTACATTTAAAGGTTTCATTTGAAATACATGGTGCTTCAAATTACTTGCATTTGTATGTAATTAATTAATTAATTAATTAATTAATTAATTAATTAATTAATTATGTGCATAATTCCTGCTTCTTTTCTTTCAATTTTCTATATCCAAGAACTTTACTGCCAAGATTATTGAAACTCATTCATTTTGCTATTTTAGTTTAACCAAAAAAAAACAAACAAACAAAAACAAAAACAGAAGGTGTGAAGGTGTCCATGCATACTTGCACATGTTGCTGAATTTTAAAACTACCGACTTAAGACAGTAGTCAAGGCAAGCATATAATAACTTCTATGGATATCCTACCCATCTACTCTTCTCCTCTTTGTCCTTGCAGGGGTTAATAACATTTTTTCATTGATGATTATAGTCATAATTTTGTCAGTTCCAGACTTCTGCAGCAAATTCTTACACGTGTACAGTATAATTGTAATGACATATTTTAGTGGTTACCACATCTGGTCATCCGTTTCTTGCTTTGACTAAATTCATTCACCTCAACATTTCTTTCCATTGACCCAACAACAGTAAGGCATTTGTAATTTTTAATTACGTCAACATCTCTGTCAGCACTTTTTACATCTGAGGAATACTGTTTTTTCTTCTGTTACTGTCGGTGTCTTCTGACTCAGTTCACAATTTCAATGATAAATTTGGTCTTCAATGTGAGGAAAAATGAGTGAGTCATAAAAAGTCTGAGCTTTTAAAGAGAGCTGCAGGTCACAAAATAACTCATAAAGCACTAATAAAGACAAAACTCGTATGAAGTGAAAATCTCATGTTCATGTATCCATTATGTTAGGTATAATTCTGCTGACATTTGAGGTGTACTTCTGATTAAATATAACATTTCTAAAAAGAATATTATTTCATCTGGTATAAAGTACTTTAGTAATAATACTACACATGAAAAGAAAAGTACACTGCTTTACGCTAACAACTATTTCCTCATCCTCAATCAATAATTCTAGAGACCTGCATAGCAATAAAGTAAAGTATTATAGCATACTTTTTTTCACCATCACACATGACAAGCAACTTCATTTTCATGTAAATATAATCATTATTGTTTTAATTCAGTGCTAGTAAGTGGAGATACAAGCACATGAATATTTTTAGGTCATTGTAGTGTGATCTCATGAGAGCTCATTTTGCTTTTTTTTTTTTTTTTAATCTTTATCTTGTTCAAATGTCCACTGTCTAATCAATAAAAAAAGGGTTTGTTGCCATGGATATGAACTTTCCCACTATCTCCGTTATCAGCTTGGTGGATATGGGCATTCTGAGGATATGCAGAAATTGCCTCATGCTTACTGACAACCAGTTAATTCTCAAACAAACTGATATGGTATGTAAGAGGTGTATTTACAGAATGTCACTGGAGGCAGAGCTCTCACATAAAAGTGCTCCTAATGTCAACAAGGTTGTCAGTAGTACACATGTTACACCCATCACATACAATTCAAAGCAGACATATAGACCCACATATGCTGAGGTACTTAAATGTAAGCTTCCTAAACCACAAAGACCTCCTAGATGAAGTATACTTAACAAGTACCCTCAGCAGCCCAAAATGCATTCTTTCAAAATAACACCCACATCAACACATAGAGCCACATCTCATGGACCATCTACTTCTAAGCCTATAAGGCAAGCTACCACACAATCCTACATTCTGGTCATTGGAGACTCTATTGTGAAACACACTGATGTCCTCACCAGACTGAGTAGGGAAAAAGTTACAGTCAGTTGCTTATCAGGGGCTTGGATCTACCACATTATGCAAACACTCATGTCACTGGACCACAATTACCAGTATGATTCAGTCATAGTCCATGTGGGAGCAAATGACCTCAGATATAACTCCCTAAACTATATGAAGACAGACATCATGGAGCTCTCAGAATATGTGTGTCAGGCTGGTATGAGTCTAGCAGTGGTCAGCATTTTACTTTCTCCAAGGATGATGGCCACAATGCAAACAAAAGATGACTATCTTTAATAATTGGCTTAGTTTCTGGTGTCATTGGGGGTACAATATTTGTCAGCTTGGATAGAGATGGTCGACAGACCAGGCTGCCTTGCCAGGGATGGTCCACAACTCTCCCCTCTAGGCTTTCAAATATTAGCTAAAACCTTGTCTTCCCCCATACTGCCTTTTTTAGGCAATGCCAAACTAAAAGTACTTCTGACATAGCAAATCAAAACCAAGAAAATATAAAGATATTACTGCTCAATGCTAGGACTCTAAACAAAAAGTTCCACTCCCTAGAAGCTCTCCAAAGAATGTGGATATCTGCGTGGTCATTGAGAGATGGTTTAAAGCTGTGGAGAGCACACAAACAGTGCAAGATTATAATGCCTTCAACACATTTAGACCAGCTATTATATAGACAGGGATTAAAGGTGGAGGTGTCTCGATTTACATCAAATATAAATATACCTCAAGGCTAGTCAAACAGAACAATGCACTGGAGTTGCTCCATATTCAAATGAACATAGGCAAAATCCAATGCCACTTCCTTGCAAGCTATAGGCCCCCCTCTATGACTCAAGAAACTTATTCCACGTATTTAAACTTATTGGAAACACCATCCGAACCAATACCATATTCATGGGTGACATTAATTACCCTACTATTAACTGTGAATCCTTTACAACACCAAATGTACAGACACAGAGGCTCTTGGATTTTGTAAACACAAACTCCATGGACCAGCTAGAAAATATACCAACCAGGGGTGCAACCATACTGGATCTGGTCCTCACTAATATAGGAGAATGCTGCACCCCCCTGGTATAATGTCTTACCTGTTAAGGTCAGACCACAAAATGGGCTCCTTTGAAGTAAAAATAAAACCTGGCCCCACAGCTAAACCTGAAATATTCAGGAACTGCTCTAAGGCTAAATTCCCACTATTAAGTGATAACCTGGCAAAATTTCAAGCCACATAAACCCTGAGACCACTGCTGCCTATGCAGAACTATTCAAAAGAAACCTTGTACAAGCATGCTAATAGCTGCATAGAGACAAGTGCACCCACCATGAAAAAGTACAAAACTAATTAAAAAAACAAGCCACCCTGGTGGAATCACAAACTCAATAGGCTGTATAACAGAACAAAGAAAATCACGCCAAAAATTAGGAGGTGCAGAACCGACCAGTATAAAAACACTCTCATCAAACTAAACAAACAACTCAGAGGACAAATAAAGTACCAAAGCCAGATTTGAGGTAAATTTGGCCTCCCTCGCCAAGGCAAACCACAAGGCATTCTTTAGCTATGTCCAAAACCTCAAATGCAATACACAGTTGTGTGCAAAGCTCATTGTAAATGGAACCATGTATACTGAGCCAGAATATATAGCAAACCTACTGGCTAATAAATTCAGCTCCAACTTTACCTCTTTCTCCCTTCAAACTTCCCTTAGGAAATAACATCAAATATAACTCCCCCTGTTATCACTAGGGAACAGGTCCTTAATGCTCTCTCTAAGGGCAAGAACATTACATCAATGGGCTTAGACAATATTCCAGAATGCCTTCTAAACAGCATGAAACATTACCTATCAGGGCCTCTGGAACTGTTATTTAATTGTAGCCTCCAAACAGCCTTTGTGCCTCATGAATGGAGAAAAGTAGCTGTCATCCCTTTGTACAAAGGAGGGTCATCTATAGACTCTGGAAACTACAGACCCATAAGTCTCACTAGTCTTATAACTGAAACCATGGGAATAATTTTTATGGAAATAATCAACAGTGATATAGTAAACCTCCAGACACTGGTTCCATCCCAGTTTGGTTTCGTCAAGACCAGGTCATGCCTACTCATCCTGGTAGACTTCTTTGAGAAGGTCACCAAAATAATGGATGAAGGACAAATGGTTCACGTTGCCTACCTTGATCTGGCCAAGGCATTTTATAGAATACCCCACTCGGGCATTGTTGACAAACTCAAGAGATTAGGTACAAACCAGTATGTCACCTGGTGGATAGTCAGATGGCTCACAGGCAAGACCCAGAAAGTTAGAACTGGGGAGTCCACATCTAGAAAGAGGCCAGTCACAAGTGGAGCCCCTCAGGGATTGTTCCTTGCACCACTCATTTTTGGCATTTACTTCTCTGAAGTCAAGGCCAATGCCAATGGTCTTTGACTGACTAAATTTTCAGATGATTGCAAATTAGGAGCTGTCATTGAATCCCACACTGACACAAATGTTCTCAAGGAAGGGCTGACATATCCAAACAACTGGTGTCAGTGCGATGGACTAAAACTAAATGCCAGGAAATGCATAATTGTATCCTTCAGGAAGTCATCCACCCCTGATAACTATCATATTGACAAGACACCCCTTAGACCTGACCCACTATTCAAGTCTTAGGGACACACATAGACAGTAACCTAGCCTTTGACCGTCACGTGTCTAGTAGTGAGGAAATTATTTTATGTTGCTCAACTTATAAACAGAGGTATGGCATATAAGTCCATGGACGTCATTGTTCCACTGCATTCAGTATTCATCAGCCTATCATTGAATACAATGTCCCCTTTGGTATGCACCTAACCAGGCATATCCAACAATTGGAAAATCCACAGAGGTCCTCAGTAAAAGAACACAGAGCATAACTAAAATGTCCTATGTAGACCACCTCATGGTCCTATTTCTGCATTATTTCTCATACAGCTTTTGAAGGGAGAGCTATGCCTGACATAAATGGCACTGTCAGACCCCACTCCAATGGGCCTCTTGTATAACCACAAAATAAACAGCACTACAATTACCCATTCTAAAGACTTAAACCTTTCCTGTGATATAAATAGGACCTACTGGAGAGACATGTGTGTATCCCATTGACTACCTCATCTATGGAACAGGCTCCCCATCCATGTGAAGCAGAGTTCCTGCCTAGCCCAATTCAAGTGCAACTTAGACAATTGGAAAGGGAACAGGAAATGCATCCCTGGTTTGGCACCTATGTCTCTAATGGACACAGGCAATCTCTAAATAGCTCATCTCCCAGATAACTGCTTCTAAATGTTTCATCTTCCAAGCCCCTGCTAACACTTATCAAGGGTATCAGAACTTCTCAGAGACTTGGGATGCATGGCTAGGATCAAAAAGGCCCTTGTGGTCATTAGCCTAGTAACCACCTATGAACCAATGAACCTAAGAGAAGATTGTTATGGGTAAATTTTATGATGTTATTATTGATTTATGTATGTATGTATGTATGTATGTATTTTGTTGCACCAAGGTCTTTCAGCCAGCTTTTTTTAACATGTAAAGCAGAGGCTGCTGGATTTATTTGTTAAGTTTATTTATTTTAATAATGTTCTAGTCAATTATGTTATTTTAGTACAACACATTTTTGTATAATGTTATCACAAACACGAGGTTGTCTGCTGCTTCTGCCAGAATACTTAATATTGCCTGCTTTGCTGCTTTGATTCCTGCTGTCTGCCTCTGCTTCTGTTTATATGTATTTTGCTAATATTCTTACAGAGTGATGTTCATTTTCAGAAATAGAAGATATCTCTAAATTAAGGAGAATAACACAATCCCTAAGATTCAGAAAGGGTTGCTGTGATTGGCAATCTGTATAATGAGCTTCCATGTCCTCATGTTAACCCTTTGCAATTCAGAGATTAATTCACTGTAGTGATTGCCTACAATCAGAAGATTCACTGCAGTGGGCAATCCCACAAGCCATGCTACAAGATAATGAGGCATTCCATGGGAGTGACCAATGCTAATTAGCCATGTACTCTCCAAGAAAATGTCTGTGGTAACGTATTTACACAGCTGAGTGATTCATTAAATCTCTTGGCTGCATACATTAGTATGGTTGTCTATGAAAATCAACTCAGCCCAAATACTACATCATCCAGCCATTGCAATCAATGGGAGAGATAATATTGCTGGTAAGTTTATCAAAGTTCAGCATACAGATGGTGGTCATGGGGCATGTGAGGTTGTGTGCGTGTGATATAAGGTTCTAAACGGCCTAGGACAGCTGAATGTTTATGTGTGTGTGAGTGTGTGTGTGTGTGTGTGTGTGTGTGTGTGTGTGTGTGTGTGTGTGTGTGCTTGTGTGTCTCTGTGTGTTTGTTAATGTGTGTCTACCTGGGTGGCCAAAGTGAGGGGGGGAAGGCTAGGGAATGGAGAGTGTGATTGTGTGTGTGCTTGAATGGGTGAATGTTTCCATTTGTCTGTTCAGTTCAAGTGCAGGGGGTATTTGAGATGTTAAGTGGATGTCTGTGTGCTTGGATGATGTCTGTGTGTATGAGTGTGTGTGTGTGTGTGTGTGTGTGTGTGTGTGTGTGTGTGTGTGTGTGTGTGTGTGTGTGTGTGTGTGTGTATGACAGTGCATGGGGGGTTCCTGTACCAACACGATTCATGGATCCTAGAGATAATTACTGCTGCAAAGTGATTTTTGCACTGGGGTTAATAAGGAGCAATTTAGAGACATAAGAATTAATTAGATCTTCCTCATTGCAACTATAGCTGTCACTCAATTGCTAATCCCACGATTATATAAATTGACTTATCAATAGTATATACTTTAAGTGACTGCAGGACTATCTTTTTGAATCCCAGGAAACAATTTAATTCATCCAAGTTTAGAACAACCACTTGGCCTTCCCCTTTTGGCAGGATTCCTGAAAAGTTGTTTTAGTATAAATAATTTAATGAATTTATCAGTAACCATTTTGTACTAAGCCTTTTCCTGTATTGAAAGAGGAATGATTTGATCGATCTGTAGTATTAGAGATACTATTTTATCCAGTACGGATATATTTTTTTGTAACTCAGCAACATCTTACAGACCTGAAAGGAGCATATGTTCTGCTTGGGCATAATATACTACATAAAAAAGGAAAACATACTGATGCTGAAACCTGAAGGAACAGAAATATGGGCGAGGATGAAACATATCAAGTATATGAGTGGGTTTGGAGTGATTAAAGTGAGGTTGTGGAAAAAGTCTTTTTCGACATTTTATTGTACCTTTACAGGAACTTATGGTTAAGAGAGTTATTTTTGTTGAGTGGGAGACCATCCAAGGACAGATTAGCATTACACAGAGAGGGTGGTCTGCCATATGTCTTAGTAGCTGTGATGTATATAAAAGGTGAGAAGGCAGCAGTGTTAATTGGTTTCCCCACAGAATGTTGTAAGAGTGGTTGGAGTCTGGAGCAGCAACTTTTTCGAGTCTATCTGTGCAATATAGGTAGCAATCTAGTGTTATCAGGCAGACCTGAGGTAGTTCTATGGTGCACACCCATGAAGTTTTGTGAAGTAACACCTGACGGTTGTTCTTTGGAGGCTGCTGTTGAATTTCATTGTGTAGACAGAAAAAGAAGGGTGAGATTCAGTAGATTAGCTGGGGCAGGGCGAGGGCGAGAGTGGCAACTGGCCCGGGCGCAAAGTGTTGGGGGGAAGCAAGCAAACAATCCCAATCTGTAATGCAACACTGGCTTTTAAAAGCCAGTATTACATTTGCAGTCAAACCTGACCACTGTAGCTCTTAATGTGTGGTCTATACTGTAACAACTGCTTGCTTGTTACAAATTGCTGCAATTTACAAGGATTTTTCTTTTTTAACTAAAACATGAGTGCCATAGTACTCCATGCAAGGCAGGGTAGCAAACAGGTTACTGCAGTTTATAAGAATATCTTTTTTCCCCCAAGTGCTGCATGCAGGTAGAGTGTATCAAAGTTGCTACATTTTATACCATGCCTAGAATAAGAGCTACAGTGCTCAGGTTTTAATAAAAAAAAAAAAAAATTTTACTTTTAAGCTGTAGCAAACTGCTTGATACAATGTAGTAAGCAGTTGCTACAGTTTAGACCATGCACAGAGGGCTACGTCTGTCTGGTATGACCGCAAATGCAATGGAGTAGGGTTGGTGGCAGGGCACAGAAAAGGAATCTGAATGTAAGATGAACGTGTAGATCTATAATACAGTAAAGTGATTTTTTGTTTCATGGTACCGGAAGATGGCGCTGGTTGATCCAGCTATGCTTCTGGAGAGATCTAGCAGAGAGTGTTTTAATGGATATATAGAAACCTTTTGGCATAGTTAATTGCCTGTTTTTATTTGGTACTCTGTAGCCAGATTGCTGCTCAAGGTATCCTTGTATAGGAAATTAGAGCTTTGTGTAAGTGTCAGAGAGTAAGTGATAGAGTTAATTATGGTCTTCTGTACAGACTGATTTAGTTAGAAGGACATGGCATGACACCCACTACTATGCTGTTGTACCCGACTTCTCTGTAGAAAACTGCCAAATGGTTCAACTACCAGTACCCAACCAACCCAGTCATATTGCATAAACATGGCACAGGCATCCCTTTGCTAGGTGACTGGCCTATGGTCCATTCTTTCCTCACAGAAAACTCAATTAGCCAATTCATTTCAACAGTGTTGAGAATCAGGAGGTAGAGACTGGGACAGCTAGAAGGTTCTGTGGAGTGGCCTACACCTGGAGTACTCACCCCTTAGTAGCTCACTTGAGCTCCACATTGCTGACTGAACTTGGGAAGAAGTGCATCCCTCTAAGGAAGTACTACCTTCTAGACTGTTGCACACAAATTGGCTGCATATTCTTTGCACTCTCATATACCACAGGTAGAGCACCCAGACCTCCTTATAGATGACATAAAAGTGAAATATCAAAGTACTTTCCACCAAGATAGATGAGCTGGTAGCAGGTGCTCGCTCCCAACCTTCCTATCTTGTACTCTTTACCACCCGTTCTGTTGATTAAATAGCAGTCATCTAGGGTACAGTCAGAGTCTCATCCCTCTTTGCTGTGGGGGTGGAGTTTTGCCTTCTTTTGATTTATTAGAAAAACTGGACAAAAAGGATGGTGAGGAATTTTGATGGTTGGTGGAGGTAAGTGGAATGCAGCAGCCTAAATGTGTTTTCTGATGACTGCAGGCTGTTACTAGACAATGCCCAACTGATGTTGACTGCTATACAGAAAACATTTGCTGGCTTTTGCAACTAGTGCTTGAGTTTCACACAGAAATGTTTAATAATTATGGTTATTTCAGAGGATGTTTCATCATTAAGTCTGCTGTATTCCAAAAGGAGTAAATATTTGGATATAATATCTGCAAGTGCAGTAAACTATAGACATGAATTGGTCAGGTCTGAAGGAGATACTAGCAGAATTACTAAATGGTTTTGGAAGATGGGCTATTTAAGTGGTGGAATAGAAGTACTGAGGGTCATAGTTCACAGGTTCATAGGTGTTTACTAAGCTAACCACCACAAGGGCCTTTTTAAGCCTAACCATGCATTCCAAATCTCTGACAAGTTCTGAAACCCTTGATAAGTGTAAGCAGTGGCATGGGAGATGAACCATTTACAGGTTACCTGTATCCATTAGGCACGTATGTGCCAAACCAGCGATGAATTTCTGGTTTCCCCTGCAATTGACCAAGTTGCACTTGAATTAGGCTAGGGAGGAACTTTGCTTCACGTGGATGGGGAGCCTGTTCCAAAGACAGGGTAGTCTCTGGGACAAATCCTTGTCTCTCCAAAAGGTCCTATTTGTATCACAAGCAAGGTTTAATTCTTTAGAATGAGTAATTCTGGTGCTGTTTGTTTTGTGGATATGCAGGACGTCCATTAGAGTGGAGTCTGACAATGCCCTGTAGCCAGGCATAGATCTCCCCTCAAAAACCTGTAGGAGAAAGAATACTGTGATAGGACCTTGAGGCAGTCTGCATAGGACATTTTACTTATGCTCTGTATTCTTTTAGTGAGGAACCTCTGTGAATGATCCAATTGTTGGATATGCGTGGTTAGGCACATTTCAAATGGGGCATTGTACACGATGATAGGTCTGATGAATGCTAAATATAGTGGAACAATGACTTCCTTGGACTTAGATGCCATACCTTTGTTTATAAGTTGAGCAGCATAGAATGATTTCCTCACTAATGTAGGCATGTGCTGAACAAAGGCTAGATAACTATCTATGTGTGTCCCTAAGTCCCTGACTACTGGGTTAAGTCTAAGGGGTGTGTCATCAATATGATAGTTACCAGGGATGGATGACTTCCCAAAGGATACTATTATGCATTTTCTTGGCATTTAGTTTTAGTCCATGGCTCTGACACCAGTTGTTTGTCTGTGTCAACGCCTTCTGGAGAACATTTTTGTCAGTGCGAGATTCAATGAAAGCTCCCAATTTGCAATCATCTGCAAATTTAGTCAGCCAGAGCCCACTGACATTGGCCCTGACTTGTGAGAAGTAAATGCCAAAAAGGAGTGGTCCAAAGACTGATCCCTGAGGGACTCTACTTGTGACTGGCCTCTTTGTAGAGGTGGATTCCCCAATTCTAACTTCCTAGATCCTGTCTGTGAGCCAGTTGGCTATGCACCAGGTGACATACAGGTTTGCACCTAACCTCTTGAGTTTGTCCCGAGTGGGGTATTGTGTCAAATGCCTTGGCCAGGTCAAGGTAGGCAGTGTGAATGACTTTGCACTCATCCACTGCTTTGGTGACCTTCTCAAAGAAGTCCACCAGGCTGAGTAGCCACGATCTGCCCTTGATGAAACCAAACTGGGCTGGGTCCAATGTCTGGACGTTTACTATATCTCTATTAATCATCTCCATGATAATTCTTTCCATGGCTTTACATATAAGACTAGTGACACTTATGGTTCTGTAGTTTCCAGGGTATGTAGATGACCCACCTTTGTGCATAGGGATGACTGTTGCCTTTTTCCATTCATGAGACATGAAGCCTGTTTGAAGGCTACAGTTAAATAGTAATTCCAGAGGCCCTGACAGGTCATGTTTCATGCTATTTAGAAGGCATCCTGGGATATTGTCTGGGACCATTGATGCAGTGCTCTTGGTCTTGCATTAAGGACTTGTTCCCTAGTGAGAATAGGACGAGTTATATTTGATGATATTTCCTGAGGGAAGGTTGAGGGGAAGAGAGGGGTAAAGTTGGAGCTAAATTTATCAGCCAGGAGGTTTGCTATATTTTCTGTATCAGTAAAGGTGGCTCCACTTACTATGAGCTTTACATGAAATTGTGTATTGCCTTTGAGGTTGCAGAAACAGCTTAAGAATGCTCTGCGGTTGTCCTTGGCCTGAGAGGCCAAACTTACTTTAAATTTGGCTTTGGTAGACTTTATTTGTCCTCTGAGTTGTTTGTTTGGTTAGATGAGAATGCTTTTATCCTGCTGGGTGTTGCACCTCCTAATTTTTGACAAGATTTTCTTCCTCCTGTTATACAGCCTATTGATTTTGTGATTCCACCAAAGTGCCTTGTTTTTGAGTTAGAGGTAGAGGCTCCATGAGATGTGGCTCTATGTGTTGATGTGAGTGTTATTTTTAAGGAATGCATTTTGGGCTGTTGAGGGTATTTTATGTGTAGTTTGTCTAGGGTCTATATTAGATCATGATCTAATATCGAACCCAATATCGCGAACGCTGAAAACAGCGAAGCTGCACAAAACTGAATTCTTTCCTAGGAAAAGAATTTGGTTGACCGTTGTTGTGGCTTTGCTGTTTTCAGCGATGCGGTAGAAAGTTACGGGTTGGGTTAAGGTAAGTGTGTGATTGTGCAGACGTTAGGGTTAGGGCGCGGGTTGGGTGAATTAGGGGCTGGTTAAGTGAGTTAGGGTTAGAGCGCGGGTGAGGTGAGTGTGCGATAGTGACAGAACTTAAGTTTAGGGTCTGGGTTAAGGTAAGTGGATAGATAGTAGTGTATGTGCAGTGTAGTGTAGGGTTAGATGTAACTTTTAAATGTATGTGAGTGGATTGCTGATTTTTAGTGTGCTTGTGGTGTGTGTGTGTTTCTTGGAACAGCAAATTTTTTCCCTGGGAAAAAATTTGCTGTTTTGAGGTTTTGATATTGTTAGGGTTCGGGTTTTGCAGTTCGACATTACGACATTTGATAATGAGCCATTTCGATATATCTGATATAGACCCGTTTGTCTAAGCGGTCTTTGTGGTTTAGGAAGGTTATATGCAGTGCCTCCATATATGTGGGTCAATATGTCTGCTTGGAATTGTGTGTGATAGGTGCAGTGTGTGTACTACTGACAACCTTATGGACATTAGGGATACTTCTATGTGTGATCTCTGCCTCTAGTGACATTGTGTAAATACATTTCTCACATACCGTATCATTTTGTTTAAGAATTAACTGGCTGTCAGTAAACATAAGACAATTTCTACATTGCCTCGGGATGCCCATATCCACCAAGCTGGTAATGGAGACAGTAGGAAAATTCATTTCCATGGCAACAGACCCTTTTATATTGATTAGACAGTTGGAGTGAGAATATCAATCACTGTCAGGAGTGTCTGGTTTGCAACTATGTGGACAGTGCTTGCCACTGCAAACTAGTTGTCCTATGTGCAACTAGGTATGAGAGAAATTTCAGTTGTGCTTTTACAGGAAAAATGTCACTCATGGTGTACAGAGCACTGCCAAACACTTGACGGGAAACTAATGCATAGACCCTGAACATTTAAGTGTGAAGTATTTAGGCAGATATTCTGAAGTTAGAAACAAATCAAGCAGTATTTACTGGAAATAAAGCATTAGCTTGTCAAGAATGATGAAAAGAGGGGAGTCACATGAATGGCTACTGCCTGGCTACTACTAATGCTGGTCACACCATAGCTTCACTCTGCTGGGATGCTATGCTCCTTTGCTTCTTCTCTCACCAGAAGCAAAATGTTAGCATCAATCCCAAGAAGAGAAGCAGGCCACAGCCTGTTTGATGATCCACAGACTTGTCTCAGATGATGCAAGGGTCTGCAGGCTTGAAGCCTTTTTCTGGCAGATGCTTTAAACAGCAACCAGACTAATTAGGAATGTTAAGCATAGACACTTTCTCTCCAACCAGAAACAGTCCAGAATCAATGCACTCTGCTCCTTCTCTAACCAGGACCAGAAAATAAGCACAGATTCTAAGTGTCTATAGTGGCTTTCTATAGTGCATTATCTTCTTCACCATGTCAGTACCAGTCGGCAGAATAACATTCTGGCTGAGGTACAGAAGTTGTGACAAATATATGTGGAGAAGTAAAAGAAGCAAGACACAGAAATATAGATTCAGATAAGCAGACGGGTGGGTAGATGGGGAATGCTGGATTTTAGAAAGATATGCACATGCAACAGCAGCAAATATTGCATAGAAGCTAAGGAGTATGAAAGGATAATTTTTGAAATGAGCTGTGCGGGAGGAACAAAGGTTCTTCCATTAATTTTACCGGGTAACCTCTTTTTAGGAACATACCACGTAGAAACTAACATTCTTTCAAAAACTCTTCATGTGTTGTAACCATGTGAGCAGCCCTGACCAATTGGCCTTTCATAACAGACTTTTTTTGATGAAATGCGTGTGAGCTTGTATAATGCAGAAAAGTGTTAGAGTACGTGGCTTTTCTATGAATTTTGGGCACATATCTGCCACCTTCATCATCTTTAATCAAATTCACATCTAAATAATCTATGCTGACTGAATCATATTGCCATGTAAACTTTAAGAAATTAGTAGTTTCATTAATATATGACAAAAATTCACATAACTCAGCCTGCGTTCCTTTCCTAATAATACAAATGTCATCTTGAA
This sequence comes from Protopterus annectens, assembly GCF_019279795.1. NCBI lineage: Eukaryota > Metazoa > Chordata > Ceratodontiformes > Protopteridae > Protopterus > Protopterus annectens. Next base: position 1,542,893,782 of record NC_056735.1, read on the forward strand.
ACCTTTGGTATAGTTTAATGTAGTTATTAAACCTTGACTGGAAGACAAACTGTCTTTCCCAGTATGCCATAACTAGATTTGCATAGGCTCCACCACACGGTGAGCCCATGGCTATTCCTTTCTCTTGCAAATAATATTTATGGTTAAAAGAGACATAATTATAAGTTAAAACCAGCTCTAAAAGTTCTATAATAAGGGTTAATGCACTGTGTGCCCCCTTGTATTCCACAAGCATTTTGTTTACCCATTCTATCCCAGTTTGTTGTGGGATAACTGTGTTAAGGTCAGTTACATCTATGGTGATGAAAATGTCATTACCGTGGTAAGATGTTTTATTTATCTGTTCTAGAAAGCTCCACGAGTCTTTACATATACAAGTTTCTTTCACTACTATATTTTTTAACTCATGGTCCAAGAACTGGGCCCATGAAGCAGTAATGGAACCTCTTCCATCAACTAGAGGTCTCATAGGGAGATTTTGAATACTCTTATGTATTCGTGGAATCCCAAAAAATACTGGTATTCGTGGGGTAATAATGTTGAGATAGTTATACAGGCTCTCTAAGAATATATCAGTTAACTGTGCATGGATCTTTCTGTATGCCCCATTTAATTAGTTTAGAGACACTTCACTATATGTGTCAGTTTCTAATAAAAGTTGTAACCTTTCATTGTAACTGTCTATATCCATAATAACTACCCCATCCCCCTTGTCTGGTTTCATTATTCTAATTGTTACCTTGCAAGTGCTCCATGGCTGCTATTTCAGTCTCTGTCAAATTAAAATTGTGAGACTTGTTCTTGTTCTTTTCTAAGTTTTTTAAGTCAAGTTCACATAATTTTTCATATATGACTAACTTCGGATGGAGTGGTGGGTTATAAGTTGACCTAATACTCCATAAATTTTGATGAGAGTCATACACCTTGCTATGATTTATAAGAGAAAAATGTAATTTTCTAAGGTATAACTTTAAATCTATTGTGTTCATAAAATCAAACGATCTAGCAGGTATAAAAGCCATCCCTTTTGCTAATAGATTAGCTACATCAGTTTCTATATTTACTTTAGAGTAATTATATACCTTAAAATCTTTCTCATCATTTTCTATGATAGTACAAACATTCAATACATTTTCAACAGACAGAGACAGCCCAAAAAAACATATCCCCGTGCATGAGGCTTCATGGAAAAAATCATTACAGCAATCAGTGTTAGTACAGTACCAGTCCGCAGAATAACATTTTGGCTGAGGTACAGAAATTGTGACAAATATATGTGGAGAAGTAAAAGAGGCAAGAAAAATAGATTCAGATAAGCAGACGGGTGGATAGATGGGTAATTCTGGATTTTAGAAAGATATGCACATGCAACAGCAGCAAATATTGCATAGAAGCTAAGGAGTATGAAAGGATACATTTTGAAATGAGCTGTGTGGGAGGAACAAGGGTTCCTTACAGGCCTCGATGGAATGCATACAGAGGAAAGGAACATAGAGAGGGAAGTAGAAACAAAGGGCCCATAAATGCATCAGTGGAGTGTAAACAGTGGAAGGGTAAAAGGACATTAAGATATGTAAGTTTATGGGGGAACTTTTTTCTTGTGTATGTGTTTTGGACAGACAAAGACTATAGCGCATGTTGGACAGTGTTGGAATTAAGTGTTTGTAGACAGGTTAAGGGATTGCACATGGAAGAGGGTATGTGATATGGATGCATTTTGGGAGTCAGGTGCAGATGGGAATCCTTGGGAGTTTGAAGTAATATAGGAATGATACATTCTGTGGGCTGCATATATGTGGATTCACTAGGCAGTTTTAATTTGATGAGTAGGCTTTGTTGCTCAACTTTGCCTTTCTTTGGATGGAGTTGTACAACATTGCTTGACTTTGCTCATCTGATAGACTTACTCCCTAGATGTCACTATAGATTTGATCCCTGAAACACAGGGGAAGCTGCTAAGTGTACTAATTTATAGCTAACAATGAGACTTGTGCTGTTTGTTAGCACTTTAATATTTAGAAGTATTTTAGCAATTTTTTATTGTGAGAGAAGCAGAATCTGAAGTGTTCTGAGTAATTATTTGATAAAAGTGAGCTGTGAGCTGCCATTGTGAGTTTCATGGCATTGTATAATGTGCAGCACCATTAGTACGCTGCACTGTGTAGTAGCCATTGAATGTTTTTTTTTTAAATCCTTCTTTCAAATTAACTAAACCAAACTTTTTTTTTCCTTGCCATTGCTCAGTGTACTCCTTTAATCTGTTCAGTGCTCCTGTGTTTCTCTAAGTTGAGTGTCTTTCTATGGAGCCGCTTAACAACACTCTGAGAAAAATTGTGTTATTGAGTGTGTTGTTAACATTGTGCCAGTATTTATGTTATTATTACTTTCTTGCTACTATACCTGCTGTTTAATTCTCTTGTACTTGTTGTTGATCTTGTTGCATAAACTACTACAGGCTAATTGTTGCTGCCTTTGTGACCTCTTGTCCTTATTATCCTTGGTCTGCAAACTTACAAAATACATATCTTTTGCACTTATCCTTTTGTAGGACATAAACTCACTTGGTGAAATGATAGACCAGCAGAGTTGTGTTCCATCTATTGCCATTCTCATAGCAGTTGGTGTTCTTAGGCAGTATAGGAATCTGCCAAATGGTCAAAACAATAGCTAATGAACAATAGTTCAAGTTTGTGAGGTTTCTACACAACATGGAGGCCAACATCAAACTAAAAATTATGGTCTGTAAGCATGACACTTTATACCCACATCTCTGCAAAACACAGTAAACCAATATATGATCCAGTTGTCAAAATGTCACTTCCCAAGCTTCCCGTAACCTGGAAGATAAAACCTCAGATGTAGTCTATAAATACAGTAACACTCACCCACCCAGTTAAGAGTCAAAAGACTTGATACTGAAACTGTGATGACAAGTAGTAATCTCATTGTTATGTTCATGATGGTGGTAAAGGCAGGGTGAGAGTTAGTTGTCTTTTGTTTACCAGGATCTACAATGTTTCAAAGGCTCTTCAACTACTTATTACAAGAAAGTATAAATATAGCTTCATGACAACCTGTGTGGGTGTAAATGATTTTATATGCTCTATATATATCTCTCTTAAATTCTTAGAGCAATATATCTGGACAAAGCCGCAAATAATGGGGGACCAAGGCCCAAAAATAGGGACAATTTGTAAATATTACTCTTTTTAACATAGAAATCTGATAAAATAAGAGGTTTTCTGTTAGCATGAATTTTATAAAGGGTGTGCAATCTGAAACGCAAAGTCTGTCATTATTTTCTGACTTCAGTACTTAATGACTTGACAATGATTTGCCAGAAATCCACAATTTTATGAAAAATGAACCAAAAATATGACACAAAATCTGGACATTTTGCAAAAATCTGTACAGTTGAGAGGTATGGCTCTACACAGTGGGACATGCAGCGTGACATGTTGAATCTCTCTGAGATTGTGTCAACTACAGGTAGGCCTATGACAATGAGGGAAAGCTTACCTTCACCAAGAATGATGCCTAATTGCATAGAAAATGTAATTGGTTTCAACAACTGGCTAAGTAGTTGCTGTCATTCCAGGAGGTCCTGCATGTGTCATCTTGGGATGAGATGGTAGACAGACTTACCTGCTTTGCAAATGATGGCCTACATGTCACATTCCATGACATTTCTAAAAACTATATTTGCCAAAGCACTTGCTGCTCCCATATAGCCTTTGTTAAGCACCATCCAACTACTGGACATCCCAACATGGTTGATACAGTAAATTCCAGCTCTAACTATATCAAGGTTGTTGTTACTGATGTCAGAAGTCTAAATAGCAAGTTGCCTCATCTTGGGAGTCTCCTACAACTTGTGGTCATCCACATCTTTGTTATTGTAAAAAAAGCATTCCCTCCTTAACTGGACTGATCACTTATCATGCTTTTGAATCTGAGGGGAAACTGCAGGGGCACTTGTCAGTAACCATATCACCTCTAACCAGGTCCTGAGTGGTCCACAACCTGAGGTTACTGTACTGTAACTTACCCTAAACAAATCAAATAATCAGTTTACTGCCTGCTGTAGGATATCCACTTTGCCCCAGATGGCCATGAAGGATTTCTGAATATACTTTCTAAGATATACAAAATGAACAAATGCCTTTTTGATGGGTGATTTTTAACTGTCCATTGATACACTGGTGTACCAGTACCTCAAAAGTTAGCTATGCACAAGAAATACATGGAATTAATAAATAATTCCATAGAACAGTTAGTTAACCTGCCTACTAGGGCAGAAAAATTCAAGACCTTTTTTTCTGATCAATATATTCCCCTCATGTACCACTCCAGTAGTATCATATTTTGAATAAATCTGACCATAACTGAGTTTATTTTATTAGATTTCCAGTGAACAAATTTGAATTTATGGGCTTTGAAAGAATAAACCTATTCAAACTGTAGGATGACTTTTCAAAATTTGCATGACACATCACCAGCTCCCATGCAGTCTCAGCTATTAATTATACATTGGAGTTGTACTCCCACCTGGAAAAGTGCTTAAATCTGGTAATCCTTATTAGAATCAAATATACTGGGAAATTCAAAAAACAATCACCTTGGTGATCCACCAGTATAGATACTCTATAACAAAAGGAAAATCTTCTAAAGTACTATAAAAAATCTAAATGTACCAATATTAAAGATTCTTTTAAAAGGATCTGAAAAGAACTAAAAGCTACCATCAGGCAGATCAAAGATAAACACAAACTGACATTATCATCTTAACTCAAGGACAATTTATAAATCTTTCTTCACATATGTCAGACTACTACGAAACAATGTTAATCACATACCCAGACACAAAAGACATTAATTATGTACTTGCAGATAAGTTTAGTTCAAACTTTACCCTGAAACATTCAACAAAATTCTACAAATCCTCAAATACCCAACATCTTCTAAGATTGTACAGGAGCATATCCTAACTATTATCTCAAAAGTCAAAAACATCATTTTATTGGCTTCAGACAATTTACTGTCCTTTAATCAATGCTTACCTATGGAGTATAACCATGAAGTATAGATAATTGCTGTTGTGATGTTCCATAAGAAGGGTAGCTCTACCACAGATCCTGTCAACTATAGTACTATCTGACTAGTAGAATCTGCAAGGTTATAGAGCATAGCTTATCTGACTTCAACAATTCTAATATAAAACATTTCATGAATCTATACCTCCAGCAGTTAGGTTTTACCAAAGGGAGATCATATTTACTTAATGAAGTAAATGTTTTCAAGAAGGTCACAGTAGCTGTGGATAGTGGTCACTAAGCCACAAAGCTTATCTGGTTCTGACCAATGCATGCGATACTATACTCCATTTTTGTATTGTTAATAAGCTAAGACACCTAGGTAGGGTGAATAGCCAAATGCATGAGAGATAGAACTCATATAGTTAAAGTAGCAGGTGGCACCTCAGAGTGTTAGAAAGTAACTAGTCTTGTTACGTCAGTACTGGAGATGGGGCTTTACCTGTTTTTCATACAACTTTCTAATCTCTGAACTGTTAAAATAGACATGTGGCTTACAAAGTTTGCCAATTACTTCAAGTTGGATGTTACTGTCCAATCATTGCTTGATATGATGTCGCCACCAAAGGAACTCATCTTTGCTAACCAATAGCATACCGAAAAAGGTTAAAGTTATATGTAAAAAAGTTTATTATTTTTTGAATTTGGCTACATTTCATTTCTGTCTTACAACATAGCTAGCACACCACTCCATACTATACACTAATCAGGGATCTTGGCACCTTTGGCGTCAGCTTTCTCCCTCTCTTTTGACCACCATGTAGCATTAGTAGTCAGGATATCCTTCTATTTAGCACAACTGATATCTAAATGTATCTCATTCATATCAAAAGATGTTACTGTCCCTCTGTGCTACACTTTGATTAGACCAGTAATACAGTAAATACTTCTTTTGGTATGTACGTTTCCTGACTTCACACAGCTAGAAAGGCCCCAGTAATTCCTAACTCCTAACTGAAAAGATTACTGGTCTAAAACTAGTTCCAAGACAGGCTTACAGACTCTTCCTTTGAGATTTATGTCTTGCATTCTGTGTCATTAAAGACCCAACCCTCCTTGATCTTTTCCATCTCCACAAAATGCACAACTCCACAAATAACTCCAAGGATTTGAGTCTCCACCAACATGGAAATAAAATTCAGTGGAAGAACAGATTTATTATACAATGTTTACCTCATCTCTGGAATAAAGTGCTCTTATACGGTAAACAAAGCAACATTTTCACATCATTCCAGAAAAACCTTGAATATGGATGAGCATCTAAAAGTTCATCATGACTAGACCTGCCTCTACTATAAAGAAATAAGAGGTACATCGTGAGATGAGTATCAGCATGACACAAATGGATTCGCTTATCTTGCTATTAACTATGATCTATGAGTAGGAATAGTACACAATTCATAAGTTCATAGCTAGTTACTAGGCATGGAGTCCAAGAGACCATTATAGAAGGCTTGTCCAAATTCCCAGCTACCACAAAACAATGTCTAGTTAAGTGATTTGTTCAAGGTCACAGAATAAGTAAATGATTGGAAAGATTCAAACCCTACACCTTTGGCACAGGAATGAGGTCATTAACAAGTTAGAGATTTAGTCTCTGTGTTAACTGCTAGTCAGAAGAAGGGCAGTTTCAGGTAACCAAGATGGCTGATCTTAATAAGAAGAAATGGTTGCATGTGAAAGACAGTGAAACTGAAAAGGTATACAGGGATATAAGGATGAGAGAGGTGGAGCCTGAGTAGAGGATATTGCAATACAGATGAGCAGAGGAAAGTAATCAGTGAAATAGTGATGAGAGCTGGGATGAGGCATGGTTTTCTTCTGATGGGTCGACAATGATAGGCTCTATAAATTAAATGTACCTCAGGTTTTTACACATGTAATACACAATGCCAGGGAGACTGAATCAAAGGTATTGTGGGACAAGGTTAAGTATTAAAGATGTGGTACAGATGTGGCAGATAACCTGTTTATGTTTATGTGGTGGCACTTTGAGGAAGCTAGAAGGTGCTGGAAAGTAATGCAAAACAATTGATCCAAGGTGTATAAGAAGTAGCCAGAGGACAGCTGGTTTGTTTGTTTGCTTGTGTTGACTTACTTGTTTGTTTGTTTTGTGTAGAAGTAGTACATAACAGATGGCTAGGTAATAAAATGGGGCAATTCTGTCAGTGGGTGGTAAAGAAGATAATTAAAGGTTAGAAGAGGTCAGTGTTATGGGAAGTAAAAGATGGATAGGTGAGACAATGGGTATAGCATGCATTTGGTGGGTGGAAGTGGAGAATACAGATACAGTACAAGATGGAAGAGTGTTACAGGGTAGGGCGGGGCTTTTGGTGTACGAGTCAGGAAGGAAGTAGATATTGATTACTAGTGGTAGTACAAGCTGGTTATTATATGGGGTAGTGAAACTAGCTCTTGCTTAGCAGGTTCTATATTACTGAGTGGGTTAGACTGGAGTGTGGTATGACTTATGACAATGTTGTCAAGATTAGAGGGTTCATAAAACAAGAATCTTGAGAGTTTACAGTCTTAATTGATTCTTGTTTTATGAATCCTAATTATTCCCTAGTCATTAGCAGTCTATCCCTGGGATTCAGAAAAGGGCTCACCACTCATAATGATTGCCAATCACAAGTTGGTCAATTTGGTTTGTCACTGAGAAAATGCATTTCGGACACAGCTATGGCTACAATGAGAAATATATCACTATCAGCTCATTAACATGTCTCTGAATTCTACATTAGCACTATCATACTTGACAGAACCAGTGTTGTCCCTCACAATCCTTGCAGCATATTAGCAAAGGCACCCCCTACACATGCACACACACATATAAACACACATAGACACTCACCCAGAAACTCCCACATAGTGACACCCCCCTCACACTCACAAAAGCGCTCACTCATTCACCCATGTGTATGCTCAAACACAGAGGAACATATTCATACAGCTCCATTCATACCCCTAGAGTCATGCATCCAGCTGTCCACACACATCCACATACACCCTGCTACACACACACCCACACACACACACACACACACACACACACACACACACACACACACACACACACACACACACACACACACACACACACACACACACACACACACACACACACATATAGTAACACCCCCGACCCCCACATCTTTGTTGAACTTATCTGCACCATGAGTACCCCTATAGTTATGAATGTGTAACCACAGGGTTTGTATGATGGTCACTGTTTCCATCTATACACTTTGGGTGAGCACTTGACTAATTAACATTGGCCACTCTCCCCAGAATGCATGAGATCTCCATCTCTGCTGAGGCCCTCAGCAGTAGGGTGGTCTTTGAATCAGAAAAACATAGTCATTGGGGAAGACTGCTGTGCCAAGATTTCCCATTTGTAATAAATCTTCCTGAATCCTAGCTTATTTTCAGAACTAAACTATATCTTTCCTTTAACTTCCTTAGGCTATGTGTGAAGCACACTTCATGTAGAATCCATCCTAGATAAATAAAGAAGATTTGCTAATCTTAATGAATCTGGCAAAATTAATCAAACAGTAATATCTAAAAGACTGGGCATTACTTGGGAAGTAATGGACCTTTCAGAGGTGTTGAGGCCTGATTCATGAGGTGGAGGAGCTCTCTACCTGAAACACTGAACTTTGTGGAAATAATTGCACTTAGATAAAAGGCTATTTGTTACACACACACACACACACACACACACACACACACACACACACACACACACACACACACACACACACACACACACACACACACACACACACACACACACACACACACACACACACACACACACACACACACACACACACACACACACACATATGCAGAGTTATAGACAGATAGACCAAAATGCATTTACACATATCAGCAATTACAGCCACTTTCTTGACTGAATACATCTCAGATGAATCATTGTGACCAACTGAAAAAAAAAATGTATAGTGCAAGACATTGCAACCCCTACCGTGCCACTCAGTTGTCCCTGATTTTGCAGAACATCTTGGATTTTAATTCATATTTTTGCTCTGTCCTTCAAAATCATTTAATTTCCTGGTAAATCACTGATTTGTCAGTCAAAAGTGCCTGGCATTAGAATTTCATACTTTACAGACAATGTATGTTGATATAAAATCTCTTGCTTTATTTATTTTCTAAGTGAATTAAGGTCATATTTTAAAAATTGTCCCTGAGTTTCTCTTTCTGACCCATTATTGTTGACTTTGTCCAGAATTCTTGAGCCAAGAATTTGAGAGATGTGCACTGTCTCTCTTTTTCCCTGTCACTTGGTCACTCTCTCTTCCTCTTCCTTTTCATAGGACCACAGCATCATATGAAATATAAGGGTCTATATTAAATCAATGAAAACCCATTGCATTGAATACCAAAACAGCGACACGTATTACTCGAACTGCGAAAATACCGAATGCACTAAATCGCAAAATTTAAAAAATCGAACGTTTATAGTCAGCCAACCCCACCACCCACTTCATACTACCTACCCAAACAAAATAAATAAACCACATACATACACTAACCAAACCCTACTCCTAAGCCTAAAGTAAAACACCAAAACTCAACTTCTAACCCTACACTAAACCCCACATACACAACTATCTATGCACTATACTTAACCCCTCCCTAACCCTAAGGTCCGTAACTACCACACACTTCCCCTACAGAGATATGCCCAAACAAAATAAATAATACACATAAATACATTTAACAAAACCCTACTTCTAACACTACACTAAATCTTACACACATTACCTATCTATGCACTTACCTTAATTTGCACCCTAACCCTAAGGTCAGTAACTATCGCACAAGTACCTTACAGAGCTATACCACAGATGGGCCAACCAAAACACTTCGACATTTCAAATTGTGTGGTTTTGCATGTTCAGTGATTACTGTTCAGTGATTACGTATTTCATGCAATACATGTCGATGATTTTGTATTCGCATAAACAGTTTCAACAATCTAATAGGAACCCGAAATATAAGGCAAATGAGTCTTGTAACAGTTTATGCCTTACCAGTACTCGGCTTTGGACCATACCTTCTTTTTTCAGGAGGGCTACGCCAGTGAAGTCAGGGTAAATGTGTGAATACTCATCCAATCATCCATTTCCTGTTAAAGGAAAGATAATCTATCATATTGCTAATCTGCATTGTTGGAAGGCACTCCATAATAAATCTCTCTTTCCATTGTGTTTTATTTATTTACTGATGAAGATTTAGATCCTTGGTTCTGTCATTTATGGTATTTTACAAGAAATGCAGTACCACAAGGTCTGTATGGCACAAAAGTAAGGCATAGATCTCCCCTCAGGAGTATGCAAGTTACTGAATAAATGGATAGTGCTTCCAGTCTTTTCTATCAGCTTAGGGTGTTTAATCTTCTGCTCTTCCTAAATAGGAGCACCTGGGGTCTTTCTAGTTGTTTGATATCTCTTGAGAGATACAGATCAAGGGGATCATTGTATTCCATACTGGAATAATCAATGCTGAATATAAGGAGACAATGACCTGAATCTGAGACAGATCTGAATGATATTCCCTTGACAATAGACTGTGCTAAGTAAAAGGACATTCTCACTACTGTCATTACATGAAGAACAAAGAAGAGGGAATTGTCATCTCAAGTACCAAGATCATTAAAAACATTCTCATTTTGGAGGGTAGTGTTGTTTAGGCTGTACTTTGGAGGGAAAGGTTGCCAATTAAATGTGATGATATTGCATTTTTCACCATTTCATTTGACCATATCTTTAGTACACCAAGTAGTCATGAGTGTATGCTCTTGTTGAAGTGCTTGGGTGTCAAAGACGGTCTTGACAATGACTGCATGTTTACAATCATCTACAAACTTGGTTAGCAAGAGGTCTTGGCTCATATCTGGAGATCAGAAAATTAAATGCAAACAATGGAGCTGCCAGTACTGAGCCATATGGGACACTACCAGTCATCTTCATATTCTGTGATGAGTCTCTCTCTCTCTCCCTCTCTCTTCTCACTCACTTTTTCTCTGTCACACACACATGTACTCATGTACAGACAGACAGATACAACAGACAGATACACACATACAAATATTTTTTTATACATAAAATAATTATAAATAGGTCACCTTCAGATGGTTTAACTTTTAAAAGCTCGCCTTTCATATGGCTGAGACCATCAAAAATATATTTTAGGGATATATTGCTTGTGGGGAAGTTTAGTGAAATGAGTTTTGTGGAGAAGGTTTTCACTGAAATTTGTTGTGAGTATTCAGTGAAATGGTTTCAACCATTTAGGTTTCAGTGAAATTAGTTTTTAGTGTTATGATACAGACTCATATATATATATATATATATATATATATATATATATATATATATATATATATATACACACACACACACACACATATATATATATATATATATATATATATATATATATATATATATATATATAGGTCTTCTTCAGATGGCTGAACCTTTAAAAGCTCGACTTTCATATGGCTGACACCATATGATCAAACTTTTAAAAGTTCGAACGGTCTGAATGTGGATCATCATAGAGGGCGGAACAGGAAGATTTCCCTTTACTGCAATGTAGTGCGATCTCCGAGTTGGTATATTTAAGTAAGGGTGTGGGGGTGCAGGGAGACATGAACCCTGCTAGCACCTAGCACTGTTTAGTTTTTTTTTTTTTTCACATTTCGAATATTCAAATGTTTGATCATATGGTCTCGGCCATATGAAAGTCGAACATTTGGATGTTCGATTATGCAAAGTAGACCCATATATATATATATATATATATATATATATATATATATATATATATATATATGTGTGTGTGTGTGTGTGTGTATATACATATACAGAGAGAGAGAGAGAAAGATTCCGAGAAGATTCTTATGGAAAGTAGTAAGGGACGTCTGACTAAAGCAGGGAAGTAGTAGAGGTTGTAGGACAACTGAAACAAAAGTACAATGTACATGGAACTGCAAAGGGAGGTGGTGACACAATCAGTGAATGGAGAAGGGGGTGAGATATACACTTCCAAGTAACTGAAATTACTGAAATTAAAAATGTATAAAAAAAGGACAGTAAAGGTGATCTACATAAAAGTTCCAGAGTGTATCACAAAACAAGTTATGACACCAGTATAATCTGATCAGTGTGCCTGTACTATGAAATAAAAAAACACACAGACATGTACTTCCAACCTGAGAGGATTTGAACCCTAAACACTTTTTACTGATACTCTGCAAATAATTTTGTTTACAAGGTGAGCCATAGAAACAGTCATTCTGAAGTTGTGAGTGAAGCATCTAGCAGGTGAGTGTTACGCATTTGCAGACTGGAAGCCGAAAAGTCAAAAAGCACACAAAGCACTTAAACTTGAGAGAATATGAAACTTCATTTTTTTCAATGACAATGTATCGATCACTTCATTTACAAGCTGAGCCACAAAACCTGTCATACGTAAGATATAAGCTTGACCCTATTTTGCTATTGCACACTGCCACACAGGACCGGCCTTAGGCCGATTGGATGTAATAGTGCTCCGTGGCTATAGGAGCCCTAAACTTTTCTGTCAGCTAAAAATCGTCATTACAGTCCAATTCCCATAAATTCCATGTCTCCAGCCTGCCTAAGAAACATCTCACAGGACTTCTTCTTTGGCGCTGACAGGCTGAAGTTTTCTGTTTACAGCATAAGGCATTTTAGAATATGTAGTCTTGTTCACTATGTGGCCATCTGCCTAAGTAGAAAAGTCAACTACAAATCCTTAAATCCTTGCAGCCTCACCACCTATGAGTTTTCTTTAAGAGGATTGTTGTTTTTTTTCTTTCTTCTTGCAGTTTGATGGCGTTTAAATATGAATTGAAAGTGAGAGTATGAATTGGGAAGTGACCTAATCAGACCGAACTTATTGCAAGAACGAAGGTATCATCATTGTAGTCATTGTGACTTACTAGCTAAGTCTTTTTTTTATTTATTTGTATTTATTTATTTATTTTTCTGCAAGCAGTGTGTCTCGATTAACAGATTTGGTGTTTTGCATCACTCTCAAACCAGTGGCAGATATTCGTCAAGACAGGATGAGAGTTGCTAGATTGCGAGTAGGGATGGGTTTGTGCAACGTACTGCTGCTGTGAGGTACTGCTGCTGCTGATCAACGCTTGCCTCCATTCAGATATTTTAAAAAGAAAATAGTGAAACTGTACCACCAGAATCAGTAGAATAATGTTCCAATTCCAGTGGTACATTTTTACAAAAGCAACATTTTTTTTTTCTGTTTAAGTTGCTGTGTTGTGAGTTGGGATGCTACCATGAGGTACTGTTACTGAACAACATTTGACTCCATTCAGATATTTTAAATAGGAAATAGTGAGAATGTACTGCCAGAATCAGTACAGTAATGTTCCAGTTCTGGCTGTACATTCTTATGAAAGCAACATTTTTTTTTAAATTGTGGCGCTAGTCTCTTTTAACAGACTGCACAACTGACAGTGGCACTTTGATTCAAAGCACAGCTTGCTTATGCAGTTAAGTATGGGAATATGTGTTTGCTTTATATACTTTAAGTTTACTTGGTTTCAAAATGGAAGACCATTAAATGTGCATGGGGGTGCAATGCAGTTTCTTCCTGTACTTTGTGATCAATATAAACTGTGTAAACCTTTTATTTTTAAGTCATTTACGCCTATAGTGAGACTTGTGTATATTGTCGATTGGAGCCTAGACCACCATGTCCATACATGGCTACAGTCCTTCTGTGCACTGTGCAATTTAACAGAAGTTTGCAGAGAAAGTAATGCACCTATACATAAGCAAATGTGACCATGGTGTTCCATCAATTTTTATATAAAAAAGTACAGTTGCCATTAAAGTTTTACTAGAAAAAAATAATTTTCAGTCTGACACTACTATGAAGAATCACATACTGCACAGCTGTCTCAATGTTTTCTGTGATGTTTTATTTGCCTAGATCCCAACATGGTACGATCATTAGACAGTAATCTTTCACTATATGTAGTTTTTTACTGCTGAAAAAAAAATTTAAAAGAACTCATTCTTTCCTTGTGTATCTCTCTTCCTGAAATATTCTTTTTTTTAAACAATATTTTTTATTTTATTAAGAACAATAAATCACCATTATATTTACACTCATAACAACAAAGAAATAATATACAAGGTCCATAACATAATGATAATTACAAGAATAATCAGGAAATCAGCTAAAATGTCTGTTTTAAAGAATGTAACTTTTCCCAAGCAGTTAGTTTGTGGGTTGAATTCTTTGCCCTCAGCTTTATATGAGTAATTTAATTTTCACACAATGATCTGGCTAAATAAATAAATTCATTTTTGAAGGAGAGAGGGGAGTTGATTTTCCAATTCTTTGTTATACCTTTTCTCCCAACAGCAAGAATTGAACATAATATGTGAACTTGAGTATTAGGTAAAACTTCTCGAATCAATACATTAAACAAGATAAGAGAATCAGAAACTATACACATCATTCCATAATGCTTTACAGAAATGTTTAAATTCACACCAAAGTAGCGATAACATCTTGCAGGATATAATCATATATGATACCAATTACCATTTTCTGCATTATACCGCCAACATTTCATATCATCTTTTTTACAAATCTTAGCAATTTTTTGTGGTGTCATATAACATCTGTTAAGAAATTTCCAGGTATATATTTTCCAGTAGAGGGAAACTGTTGTTTTTCATATTGAATTTAGAAAGAGTTTTTTTTTTTTTTTCGTAGTATATTCTCCTTTGTTTATTTGGTAGAATAGTTCCAATAGGAGGTATCAATGTAATTGATGTCCAATCCAATAGTTTTATAAATTATAGATAAAAATGAGGTGCCTCTCTATAAGCCAATTGTAATATTTTGCATTAATTCCAAGATTTTGGGTGAGTTGATTCCATGAGTTTCTAATGATAGTATGATTTTATTATGGAGAAATTCCCTGCATGCTTGTATATCAAGCCAATAGTTTTTCTTTAAGCTATACCTAGCTATTAAATAGCCAACTATATGGATTTTATTTGTAGACAATAATTGATTCCAGTAGAGTAAGTTTCCCTCTTTAAGTTTGCACATTTTGTTAAAATCAAAAGAAATTAAGCATTCTTTAGTGTAGGCAATTGGAAGAATATATGTCAATAGTTTTTGACTAAATTATTGGATTTCATCAAGCTTTTGAAGCTCATTAATCTGTGGTTAATAAAATAACATGATTGTAATTTCTGTTTGTTATCTTGTATATATAGTTTTAGTATCCATATAAAAAACATTTCTATCTAATTTAAGAAGAGGTTCAATTAATATTTTATTATTAGTAAGTAAAATTCTTTTGTGTATTAAATTCCAATGTGAGTTGTAGAAGGGCTTAACCATAAGAACATTGTATTAAAGATGGTAGCATTTAGGTAAAGCCAATAATGGGCAAACTAATGCCTCCTTCTTCCCAACTTGCTGTATGTCATGGTAGAGATAATCTGGGTTTTTTAGGATGCCAAAGAAATTTTAGGAAAATATTATTAATCTTTTTTATAGTTTTCTTAAGTGGGGTGATTATTAAAGATTGGCTAATGTATAGAATTTTTGGTAATAAAATCATTTTGATTAACATTATTCAATCTTCAAATGTAAAAAAATATATATATTCCAATTTTCTATATGATTAGTAATAGCATTTATTAGGTCATTTTAGTTTATAGATATTATGTCTTTAAAGTTTGACTTAACAGAGATACCTAGGTATTTGATTTGTGTGTTGGTCCAGTCAAATTGCTTGTAATTTCTCATTATGTGGGTAACTTTCTTAATTATTAAAAGTGTTTGGGTTTTATTATGGTTGAACTTTGTTTAAACCTGATAGATTTTCATAAAGTTCTAGGGTGCTGAGTAAGTTATCTAGAGATGTCTCAATATTCTCACTAGTTAATAATAGGTCAGCAAATAGTTTTTAGGGATAGGTCATTGCATAGGTCATATCATTTAATATATGTATCATTTCTAATGTAATTAACTAATGCTTCTATAGCAAGGGCAAAAATTAGGGGGGATAAGAGACAGCCTTGTTTAGTTCCTGTTGAAACTTTGAAAGGAGAAGACAAAAAATATATATATTTAGAAATGAAATGGAATTTTCATATAGTTTTTTAATTAGATTTAGGAAGACTGATGAGAATGTATATTGCTATAATATACTAAATAAGTAAGTCCAATTAAGAGAGTCAAATGCTTTGTCTATATCAAGGCTCATTATGGTCAGTTCATTTTTCGTTTTGTTTGCTATCTCTATTAAAGAGAGTTTTATTATATTATCTTAGACTTTCCTATTTTCTATAAATCCTGTTTGATCATCTTCTATTAGGTTAACAATAATAACATTGAGTCTACTTCCTATTATGGACATAAACATTTTATAGTCTATATTTAGGAGTAAGACAGGTCTACATGATGAGCAAGAGGTAGGATCCTTATCAGGTTTTAGTATAGGTTAAACAAGTTAGTATTACTGTGAGGGGAGAATATTGTAATTAGTTTTAATTTCATGAAATGCATTTAGTAAAATTTTAATCTGTTGTCTGGTAGGTATTTGGTATATTTCAGGGATTAGACCATCTAACCCTGGTGCTTTATTAGTTTTTAGTTTGCTTATTTGGTCATTTAATTCTTTAAAAGTAAAAGGTTTGTCAATTTTAGCAACATTTGTGTGAGATAGGGTTTTTAAAACATTATCTTTTAAATTTTTTCCATGGTTTGATTATCATTTAAAGTTGGATTAGAAGTATGTATATGTTCATAGTGTTTTCTAAAGTATTATAGGATGTTATTGATATCTGTTGCTATTATTTTCCTTTTGTTGTATATATATATATATATATATATATATATATATATATATATATATATATATATGATTTCTTTTATATGTTTTTTTTTTTCATTAAAACACTTTGACTTAACTGCAATTGTGTGCATACTTTTAGGATTAATATGAATGTAATTTGATTTTTTTCTAAGTTTATAGAAATTTTGTGATATAGAATATCGTGTTACTGTTTATTTAGGTTAATTATTTATGATTATCTTGTTATTGGGTAAATTCTGTATTAAACTATCTAATTCTTTTTTTTAATATCATTTAGGTTTTTTGTCCCATTCTTTCCTTTTTTGCAAGTACCAGTTCTTAATTTTCCCCTATAGCACAACTTTTAAGGTATCCCATAGTGTTATATTTGATGCCTCCCCATTGTTATTTATTACTAGAAATTTATTAAGTTCGGTTAGTATCCAATCTTGGAATTATTTTATTTTTGTAATATATGCCGGCATTCTTTGCCAATAATTTAAAGCATCGGAATGTGAGGTTATGTTAAATGTAATAGTGTTATGGTCGGATGGAGGGCAAGATATTAGTAGTACATATACTAGTATTTTATTGATCTTAGTTTGTGTCCCAAATCTATAGGAGTAATGAAAACATTTTAAGGAATACGGTGACTTTATATGGTAAACATCTTTTACATTTCTCCAATTAATGTAATTTTTTAAGTGTTTAGCAGTAGGGGAGATTTTGAAAGATTTAGCATTTGTTATTTCACTGGGAGAGAGGAGACAGTTAAAATCTGCGGCTAGTATCATCTCACCTCTTGAGTGTAAGGTTATTATGTCTAGGTATTTTCTTACCATTTTTGCGCCAATTCCAGGGATTCAATAGGAGTCAATTAGAGAAGAATACTTTTTTCATATTTAATTGCCACTAATGCTAGCATCCCTTCATTATCTGCATATGAATCAATGATTTCAGGGCATCTTAGGCCTTTTTTGCAGAGTATTAATACTCCTCTTCATTTGTATTTGAATTGTGAATTAGCTAATATATCATAATTTTTTAATATGAGTCTGTTTAAATCTTGCGATATTAGGTATGTCTCTTGAAGGAGTACAATATCTGCCTTATGTAGAGAGGGGTATTTATTGATACTTGATCTTTTTCTAGGATTATTTAGCCTATTTACATTTATAGATAAACATTTATAGGTTAGCATTTTTTTAGCATATCAAGTAATAATAAAAAGATTGTATTGATTTCCTAGAAAATTTATAGTATAGGTTAATAAAATCATTTGTTATGGACAAAGTGTCTATAATTAGCAAAAAATGTGTAGCACTATGTAGATTAATAACTTTCTTCATGGAACCTAATCTTCCTGGCTTAATATGGACTACATATAAGCCACAAAACTGCCAACTCATTCTATCCTAGAATATTTCTCTGCTATTGCAGTTCTGAAAGATATTTCAAAAAGGGGAAAGTAAAAGGAGGGAAGAGATGAATGAAACCAAATATGAGATAAGTAAATAGTTAAATTTCCCTTTTTCTTTTCTTTTCTCTTTCTTTCCCCTTTTTTTTCTTTTCCTTCCTTACTTTTTCCATTTCTCATTTTTGTCTTTGCTCTTTCCTTTTCTGTCTTTTCCCTTGTCAGATTTCAGGGTATTAATCTATTTCATGTTTTCTGTATAGCTTTACTGCACATGTAGGGACTGTTAATTTTCACATGTTCTTATCTATAACATCACTGGGCCAGGTATTAGAGTGGTCTCAACCATTCCTGTATTATGCATCTGAGCAGTGGTAGGAATATTCAAAAACATAACTGAATGACACACTGTTAATGCCCACCACAAAACGTACACATTCCTTATAGGGTGGGTGATGTTTAGAATAATGTAGCACAAAGATATATTAAAAAGGGAAATCACATGAATAAAGATATCAAGGATGGTTGGAATAACACATTTCAGAGAAAGGGGGTGCGTATAGTACAAGATATACATATTTAACCTGAACTCCCATCTTTCTTCAAATGGAGTAATAATTTAACATTTTCTTCACACAGTGCAGATTTGAACCCCTTTGCAATTCTGTTAATATGCTAAAGTGATTGCATTTACTGCTTCTGCCACAGAAACTGATATACATCATGAACATATCACTCGTTCATTAGTAATACTGCACAGTTAGGATAAAACTATTTGTTTCAACGCAAAGAAGTTCAGAAATAAAATTGGTCACTCTTTACTTCACTTGTAAGTATTGTTTGCACTCTTTTAATCACACAAGCACTAAATATATATATATATATATATATATATATATATATATATATATAATGGATTCACTTCCTAATCTAGAAATACTGAAACATCGAATTTCAGTATCTTGAAACTATGAAACCGAATCCACAAAACACGAAAACTACAAAACCCGATCCCAAAACAGTGAAATTCAAAATACTGAACAAACTGCATACACTACACCATACATACACCACAGCACCCACATCACAACATAAACAAACAAAAACTACACACATACTCAACTCATACACACATAAACAGGGGGCAAGACCCCCTGCACCCCCCATGTGGGGGGCTGTGCCCCCACACCCCCCTACTTATATATACTAACTCCGAGATCACACAAACAGGAAACAAAAGCAAACTCACACATGCACATTCTCCAGTCCCTCATACACACATCGAACATATCAGCACACTCAAACACACTCTAACCCCCACTCAAATCCCTTACAAAACATTCACTTACCTGGCAAAACACCAAGATCCACAAACGGTACCGCTCACCATAAACACACAATCCTGGACAGCACGTAGCGTAAGGCCATAACCGTGAATTTGAAATATTTGAATTCACGATTATGAACTTTTGCTATTTTAAACATTCGGGTTTATAGTCTCAAGATACTGAATTTCGACATTTCAGTATTTTGAGATTATAAATGGCTCCCATATATAATATAAAACATTTCAGTGGAATAGAGTATTTAATGTGGGTGTAAATATGGTTGTCATAGTTGAGATTTTCATCAAGTATATACTGATCTGATTAGTGTGGTAGCAAGTCATGAAAAACAAAAGGTTAGAAAGCATACTACAAAAAGGTGGAAAGTCAAGCATCATTAGATAAAGGACATATATCTACATCTGGACATCTAGAGTATCTCAACTATACATTCAATAAAATAGTGCAATAGCAAGGTATCTCATAGGAGTAGCTCCATGTGGTATTGTATAAAAAACATTCACAGATGCATTCATATATCCATACATGCGAGCAAGTATGTACATGCACTTGTACATACACATACACAAGCATTATAATTTACATACTGCAAAATGCAAAATATAACCCATCTAATCTAATATACACCCATCTGAGGAATTGCAGGTATATTTACAATCCATTAGAAATATGCAGAGAATCATTACATCTTATTTCACCTATTGAAGTAATATTGGACAAGTCATTTGTAGGATAGTACATGATGCAACATCACAAATAAACCCAAGTCCAATTAAGAAAGAAAAGATAATAAAACAGGAAGGCACTCAGAGCAAATGTAACACATTGTTTCATTACCACACCAAGCGCTTAATGTGGCAATAAAACCTGATGCAACATGAGATAACATCAGTGAGAAAAAACAAGGGGGGTAGGGGTGATTAGAGCCTTTAAATCAGATTGTAATTGTATGATAATTGCTCAGTTCTTTGACATTTCATATTACTGCATTACATATATTAATAGGTATAACAAAGATCCACATCCTATCAAATTAGCAGCATGCATAGTAATGTCATGTTTAAAACTGGATTTGTTGTATTATTTGTAAGCATTGTATCTATTAGCATAATTTCATGTACAATATTATTTAGTTGTGACATGCTGCACTATTTATATTATTAAAACAGAAACACAGTATGTTTACCTTATATTTACACGACTTGTATGTTAGGAATTAAAAGTACTGATTCTTCTTCTTCTTCTTCACAAATAAGTCAGGGAGCTGCATTCTGTTTTTTTAACACTACATAGTGACAATCTTGGGTTTAAGCTGACTTATAGTTAGAAAATAGTGTTATAGTTCTTAAATAAATGTTTAAACACATACAAGTGATTTGTAGGTTTAGGAAATGCTTTATTAATGTTTTGCTTTGTTCTGCAGCTTTCCAATTGGTCAGGGAAGTCCAGAAGTGAAAGAAAAGGTTAAAGGTTGTTTACAGCTACAGGTATGGCGTTGCTGTGGATCTTGTTCATTGATGAGGCTTCAGGAGGATTTCAAAGGGTCGAGACAGTTCAAAAAGTCTTTCCAGGAGAAAATCAAAGTATGGTGGTGGGAATAAGCATTGGAGAGTCAGTGCAGTATTATTTCTTGATAAAGTTAATTATGCATATCAACTGTGTGACAATCAAAGCCCCCAAAAGCCTATTTTAAACAGCTAAGCAAAACCTTTTGTCTGTTATTGGTGGACAACAAATCAAAACTATTAAAGATAATAGACTAAACTAAAACATATAAAATACAATATTTTACCTTGAGTATTTTGTATAGATGTTCATAAAGAATGCAAATTATTGATTTGATATAAATAAGACAGAGTTACATATGCTTTTTGTTGGTTTATTTAACCCTTGATTTTTTTCTTTTCTTTCACTGACCAGTCAGGTTTAGATGCTTTTCTCTTTAGAGTAGAGGTGATATCCATTTGCTTTTCTGTGTTAATTAAGTTTTTCTTCTTAATAAAGGTGTTTGCTTCCTCAAGGGTGTCAAAGGTTTTTTTTTTTTTCCTTCTGGAAGGCAGAGTCTTATCTTGGCCAGATAAACCAATTGTGTTTTGATGTCAGCTTGTTTTAATGATTTAATTAGACGGATAAAAGTTTTCCTTTTAGACATGACAACCGAAGAGTAATCATTGTCAAATCTGATTATCTAGTCATTCATTTTCAGAGGAGAAAATGCCCAGGCTGATTTTAATACAAGATCTTTATCTTGGCTGGAAATAATTTCACAATAACTGATCTTGGGTGGATATTTTTGGTGTTTGAAGGAAGCATAGATAAGGATCTGTGCTCTCTTTTGATACCAAATGAAAGGGCTTTTGGTAGATTTAAAGTCTTGGGAATCCAAGTAGTTAGAAAATTCACAGCATTGTCTCCTTCCATACCTTCTGGTCTACCACAAATTCTGATGTTATTCCTTCTGGACCATTTTCTAAATCATCAATTTTATTAATAAGTTAAGTATTTTGTAGTAAAAGAAGTTCAGTGTTTTCCCCCCATCAGTTAGTCCAGAATCAATGTCTGAAAATCATTTTCTTAGTGCTGTTGTATGTATTTTTTGTTTCAAAATGTCACTTAGTAGTTCAATCTGCTTAGTTGAATCTTCTTTTATTTTGTCCACTTTATGGTCCAGTTTCGACATTAAGTCTTGAATATTTGTAAGGATTGAATGTATTTCCTTTTTCATAGAGCTTTCCGTTGGGTGGATTTAGGGACACTCATGTTTCTTCAGTTGTAATTCCATATTTTCTTTCATCTGTTGATTTGACAGGAAAATATAAAAGTTGTAAGTTACAAAATACACCAAAAGAAAGCTTGAAGCTTCTATATTATGAATCTTCTGTTTTAACATTATTTTTGGTGATTTTTTCAAGTAATTCTTGTCAGAGAGATTGTATTACTGAAGAGCAAAGATTTTGTGCTGCTTTCAGCTTGACTTTCAAGACACGCCCTCTCCATCCTGAAATATTCTAATAATGAAACAGCAACGTGCTTAGATATGGACAGACATCTAATACTGCAGCATAAGCAACTAACTGGCTGCTCAGACATCAATCTCTCTCTAGCAAGGGCTCTGTCTCATGATTTTCCAATCCCCATGTCCTCAAACCACTTCATTTAAAAAACAAGCTTTCTCCTGCAACTCTCCATATTTATTTTCTGATAATTATCTGAGCTGTAGGAGCTTGTGTGCAGTGAGAGGATTAGCAACAACAAAAAAATGCAGCTTTAACGTTAATAGAAATGGCAGCAATAAGAAGCAGTGCAAAAATTCACACAATGGCTGCAATTAACATTAGCATTTTCTTTTAGCCTTGCTGTGATGCTGTAATTCTGATTGTCCACATATAAACTTACATTTCTGAAACCTCAAGTTCTTGCATTAGTGATCAAACTTATGAAGTGGCGGCCACGATGAGAAGTGTAGAGAGTTTAGTGCAGCAACGTGGTGCAGTAGTGCTATTTGCCTCTTTATGTTGTACATAATAAAACTCATAAAAGAAAGAATAATTCAGAGGTTCTTGCTATTAGGCTTATAAAGCTTCTGGTATTATCAGTAAATGTTTTATTTTTATTTTAACTGAATGAAGTGGATATACAGTCATTGTGAATGTAATTTAGTACATGCACCTTATCAAATGCCTGGATGTATTTGTAGATGCCTTTCATTTTAACATTAATGTAGATTAGGCTTACAGATTTAGTGTATCAATATGGATGACCACTGTCATAGTCCTGACATAACACAAGACATTATCTTTACTTTTGAACTTGCGTTGCAGTAGCTTTAACAAAAAAAATTCCTAAGTAAAAGTATGTGGGGGATTTTACTTATCTGATAGTTCAGACCCTATGAAAGAACTGGAAATTTGATTTTTCCTAAATAAATTAGTCTTTACAGTTCATTTAATGTTGCAAAGTGAATCAGATATTATTTCATTTTGTGGTTAAAGTTTTGGTTAGTTAGCTCTAATTGAATCCTCAGGTAATACTTTAATATAGCATTGGCAATTGTTTTGCTTTAACAGAATGTTCTGGAATCCATTTCAGATAAGTTATCTACTTGGATTCTTAACCTTCCACAATGCACCATTTGCTGGCATTAAGAAGTGAAACTTTCAATAGCTGTCTGTAAATTGATATTTTCAGGTTCACCTTTTTGGTTTTCCTGACTTGGCTTCCCAGGGCAGGCAGTATTATATAGGTATACTTTGCACATTTGTTTTGAATCCCAGCAGTATTTCTAAGTGTTTCACCTCTTTTTGGTGAAATTGAATTGAAGAAGAAACCTGATTTGAACTAGTTTTATAGGATTTTGTTTCTCACTCTTGATATCTCCCCACACAAAATCTCTCCGTTTAATGATGCCAAATATAAGACAATAGCTTGTTTGGACTGGCTGTGATGGAAGAAATAAAAATGTACAAAGGTTTAGACATTTTATTGGATCAGCACAACTCTATTTACTTGATGTTAATAAAATAAATGGTGAAGCTTACATTAAATGTCAGAGAAATAATGTTAACAAAGATTGTGGAGGGGAGTGCAGATATAGGAGGTGCTTTAGCTTGTTCTGGTAGTTTTAGTCAAACTATGGGGTAACTGGATTGATTGTACTGCATATGGTACTTTACCATTGCTGAAGACTGAAATTAATCTTTTTCTTTCGACTTTTCCCAGTTAGGGGTCGCCACAGCGGATCACCTGTCCACTCATGATTGGCAGTGGAGTTTTACGGTGTCGAGTTGCCAGCCCAGCGCCCAACCTTCCACAGAAGGCACACACATGCACGCACTCACACCTAGGGCCAATTTAGAGTGTCCAATCCACCTACAGCATGTCTTTGGGATGTGGGAGGAAACCGGAGCACCCGGAAGAAACCCACGTGACCACAGGGAGGACATTCAGACTCCGCACAGAAGGCACCCCAGCCAAGGATTGAACCGGATAACCTCTTACTTTGAGGTGGCAATGCTAACCGCTGCACCACCATGGCTGCCCTGAAGACTGAAATTAATAAAATTTAAATATCTTAGAACCTGTTTTGGATGGTAAGTGTTTGTCACTACATGTGTGAGAGAGATAGAGAGAGAGT
Source organism: Protopterus annectens (assembly GCF_019279795.1). NCBI lineage: Eukaryota > Metazoa > Chordata > Ceratodontiformes > Protopteridae > Protopterus > Protopterus annectens. The sequence goes on from NC_056735.1 coordinate 1,542,918,686, forward strand.
GTATGTGTGTGTGTGTGTGTGTGTGTGTGTGTGTGTGTGTGTGTGTGTGTGTGTGTGTGTGTGTGTGTGTGTGTGTGTGTGTGTGTGTGTGTGTGTGTGTGTGTGTGTGTGTGTGTGTGTGTGTGTGTGTGTGTAATATTCCACCAAATAAGTTTAGGTCTGCAAGGTGGGGGCATCTTTATGATTTAGAAGGTAAATCTTTAGAAAATCTTGTTTATGTATGATTTAGCAAACTGGTAACCCAAGTAGCATAAACTATTTTAAGCTGAGGCCCAGCACAATGAACCTAAAGTAGGAGTCAGAAGCTTCACTGGGGATAAAAAATCAAGCTTTTTCTCCATGTCCATTTGTAACTACAGTGATACTATAAACTGGATAAAATTTTAGAAAATAGATGGCTAGATGGATTTATACTGTTAAAGCCTGTATACATATACATAAACATATACAGTTAAATGGAGAGTTATTCAAAACTTGAATTGCTTGAAAGCTGTACATAGATGTTTTCAAATCTGTTCAGTACAAGCACCTATTTTGAGATATATGTAGCATGTGTATATGTTTTTCTTTGATGCACAGTAATCAATCAACTTACTTAAAATGAATTGATTGCTGTTCCATTATGCTGGCTTACAGGTGACCAAGCAGAAAGCATGTTTGTGGAAAACAAGGTATGTTGAAGAAGACATCCTTGGGTAGCACATTGGATAGTGTTTTATAATTTAAAAATGCACATCAGTACCTTAGATATGTGTTTACTTACTCCTTTTGTTTTCTTTTCCTGAAATGAAAAAAAAAATGGTTGATTTATTGTATGCAGTCTGTGTGTCCAAAGCTGGTGTATAATACAGTTTTGTTTGTTCTATTTTTTAAAACTTGTGTTTCTGCATGGCAGTATCCTATAGTGCTACTGAAAGTGGAACGGGTTATTCTATTATGTATGCAGATTTCATGCCAAGCAACCATTCAGATTTTTGGGCAGCTGTGCCTAGTTTCCAGATTTTTGATGTCTGCAAATTGAGAGGTATATATGGTTGTATCTCCAAATTTAAACTCAATGTTTTTAATAGTTTTCTCTAACTTGCATTGTCACAGCAACGTGACATATATCCCTTTAATTTTACAGTAATGACTGCAACTTTATTAAATGAGTGAACATCAGAGAGCTGTAGACAAGAGCCACCATGAAAAAAGGAGAGAGCTGCCAAAAAATGTTCCAGTCCGTGTGATTAACCAAAAATAGAAAGATCCATGTCACAAAAAACAATATACTTTTTTACTAAAGAAAAAAATGCTATCCTTATTTTGGATTTCTTTTCTTTCTTGTTTTTTTCTTTTCTTTCTGCTGGATAGTGTCAATCAAACTTTGCATCAGTCCAATGAATCATAATTCCTTCTGCTGATCTCCTTGCAAAGGAGATCAGTGGAATGCCATCAAACAATATTCAAGCACGTCTCTTACTGGTTAAGTGTTCCTCAGTGTCGTAGTGATTAATAGAGAGGATGTATGGGTGAATTTGGAGTTCATATAGCTTGCTTATTATGTTTCCATGAGCTAATGAGTCTACAATTTCCAGGTTCCATGATGAAATCACCCTTATGGATTGGATTCGCAATGGCTGTTCACCACACTTGTGGGACAAGGCCCAGTGATATTTTCAGGTTAAATAGATTAAGGAGTGGTTCTGCCAGTGCTTGTTCAGTGCTGTTTATTAGGTAACCAAGTATTCTGTCAAGCCCCATGTATGATTTATTTTTTGTTTTGAAGATAGAGTCTAGAACATATTCTTTTGTAAGTTTGTGGTTGGAGTCCCTCCGGGATATTTAGGCTTTGGAATACTTACCTGTGGGGTGAAATTGGCCCTAAATTTGTTTGTCAGTATGTTGTTCACAGCCACTGGATCTGAGTAGGTACCTATTTTTGAATCTGCTCTGTACCAAGTTGAATATTATTCCTTATTTCCTGACATAACTAAATAAATATTTGCAGTTATCTTTAGCTTCCCATACAAGGCTGAGTTTGTGGGATGCCTTTGTTTAATTATTTTTTAGTTTTCTAGCTAAATATCAGATGTATTCCTTGATTTCATAGTCTTTATACTTACTACTACAATATGCATTTAGAAGTTTCTTCCTTTTGTTGCATAGTCTGCTAATGCTTGAGGACTGCCATGCTGGTTTGTTTTTAATTTTTCCCTTTTGTTTAGGTTTAGTTGGGATTACACACCTGAGTTTTTCCTGCAGAAAAGGTTGAGCATACAGCTTGTGCTGACTGTTGTGAGAAACGCAGGATTTGATAGTAATGGCTGTTACTTCCCTTGGAATCACAGGCAGTACTTAGGGAATATAATTTGTTGACCATCCTTCTGGCTGCCTCATTTAGATTATTGCTCTGTGGTCAGGACTGCCTTTCACTGAGACTGAACAGGTGTAACTGCTGACTCACCTCTGTAAGTGTGCAGATGTGACAGTTGTAGCTTTATGTTAGTAAAATACTTGTTTTTATGCAGTGTGTTTTATATAGGTTGTGTATATTTTATGAGATGCATCAATAAAAATAGATGTGATGGCAGGGTAAAACCACGCATAAAGGCTGGACTGCAAGATATTTTGCTTAAATCTTTATTGCATTTTTCAGCCATCCCATCATGAATGCACCTACATGAGCTCAAGATATTGGAAGCAAATACCTTAATGGAAGTATGAAAAGAAAAGTAAGCTAAGCAAGAAAGGCTGTTAAAGAAAAGTAAAAAGGCGAGCTACATCAGTACTTCAGAAGACGCACCTCCAAGACATCTGAAAAGGCAAGTTGGAAAATCTAAGTGTTTCTGGAGAAAAAGTGTTTTTGTCAGAACATATGGAACTGACAGAAGGTAACCATCAAGCTCAAGCTGATGACATACAAGATCCTGAGTGCGATAGTACCTCCAATCATATTGGAGATTATGGAATGCAGTGACAATAAGGATACAGAAGATATTCCTGTAGCAGAAGAGTGTAACCTTCAGGAAAGTGAAGAGTTTAATACTTTGTTTACAGAGGGAGACATAAACTGTGTTTGCCTTGAAGGTCAGCTTAGCATAACCGATGACCTAGCCACATGGCCAGAAAGAATCGACCAACATATGAGAGACTACCTAGTAGAAAAAGGACCATCTAAAATAATTTTAACTGAATTTTCTTGTAATGAAAATAGTGCACACTTTTTTCAAAAGTTCACTGCAAAAGAAAACTGCCAAATCAAGAACTCATTTGTTGCCCTTGGTTAATATACTTCATGTCAGTAGATAAGATATGTGTCATTTCATAAAATGTATACCCCCAACATATGTCTGCAATGTTAACTCAACTAACAGGTACACCAGTATCCAAACCAAAAACAAATGCCAACTGTCAGGTTGCCCTTTTTAGTTTATAAACTGATTTTCTCTCTGTTTGGCACTGTTGCTCTCTGCTTAATGTCATGCAAACTGCTCAATACACTTGGGAAACACAGTGGGGGCTGTGGTGAGGTCAAAGGGCAAGGATCTGAACTGATAGTGGCTGGCTCCAACTGGACTCAATAACTGGCCCCAATGTACACACTAGACTGACAGGGAATGACAAATCAAAATGTCATTTAGCAGCTATGTTGAGTTGTTGTGAACTTCAGAGGAGACTCTGTGCTGAGCAGACTATGACAAAGTTCAAGAATACCTTGTAAATCAAGAAAGAGATCACAGCAAGTTTTGAGAGACTAGTTTTAATTCATTTTTTATCCATGTGGTATTTTGCTTTCCATGGCACTATTGAACAGATGAGAAGTTTACATAATGGGAACATGGAATTAGAGAACTGCTTGGAAAATTTGACCCAGACATTCAAGACCATTTAAGACAAATTTCTAATAATGAATTGCACAATCACTACTTTAGCAAATGTACTGAGAATGAATTCACCAGTGTTATGGGAGATGCTGTGAGAAATAACATCATTCATTGAATAAAAGCTGCAAAGGATTTTGTTGTAATTCTTGATTGCAGTCCAAATATCAGCCATCTGGAACAGATGTCCTTGACAATAAAATATATTAGATATGCCTGTCATGGTACATTACCTGAAATAACAGCTGGTATGTATGAGTAGTTTATCACATTTTAGGTGTGGATTGTACCACTGGGGAAAATTGTTTAATGTGCTTAAGCAGGTAGGCATCCTTCAATCCCAAAGGATCATGAGTTTCAGCCTCTATTTGACTGATCTGAGCAGCATCTTATGTGGCTGTGCAATCCAGTTTGGTAATGGTATCCTTTTCCACACTCTGAGCAGATATAGATATAGATAGAGCAGATGTAGGCAGATGTCAGTCTAGTATCAAGTGTATGGATCTTCCTGAGGACTGCCTTATCCCCTGCTCTCCCTGCCAAAGATGTTTCAAACATAACAAGAGCTTCGTTCACTTCCTGTTCCCAGACAATCTTGTCTGAGATGAGAAAATACAAGGTGTTCACATTGATGGAAAGAGCACTGAGGTCACACTTGCATATATACTTGTAGCACAATTTGGATCACCCCTTCAGCCTCTTTTCAGACTCAAGCTCTCCAAAAAGGAGGTTGTTTGGTATTCGGCCATCCATGATGTGTGAGACATGACACAAACAATGCATACATCTCTGTCTCAAGAGAGTGAACATAGAGGTGGTGCCTGTTGTCTCAAGCACTGTGTTGTTGGGGACCTTGTCCTGCCATGACATAGCAAGTATGCCCCTAAAGCAGTGCATATGGAATACATTAAGCTGCTGCTCCTGTTTTGACCACAGAGTCCGTGTTTCACTGGTATGCAGTAATGTGCTCAAAACACAGGCTTTGTAAACCTGCACCTTGGTGTGCACAGTGAGCTTATTATTAGCTCATACAAACACAGGCTGTGTAAACCTGCACCTTGGTGTGCACAGTGAGCTTATTATTAGCCCATACAAACACAGGCTGTGTAAACCTGCACTGCGGTGTGCACAGTGAGCTTATTATTAGCTCGTACAAACACAGGCTGTTGAAACCTGCACCGCGGTGTGCACAGTGAGCTTATTATTAGCTCATACTCTCTTTGTCAGCCTGGAAAATGTTATGGCAGCTTTTCCAAAGCACTTGTTGATCTCGCTATCAAGTGACAAGATGTCTGAGATTGTAGAGCCTAGGTACACAAACACATGGACAACCTCCAGCTCATAGCCGCTCATCCCAGTTGATGGCTCCTTGTCCACATTCTGGCCCATCATCTGGGTCTTCTTTAAAATGATCATGAGGCCAAATTCCATACATGCTTCTGCAAAGCAAGTCATGAGTGACTGATGCTCTTGATGAGTGTCACAATAGCTGCATAATCAGTGAACAGGAACTCCCTTAGATTCTTCCTAAGCACCATGGTCTTTCATCTAAACCTTGACAGTTTGAAGAGATTGCCATCAATTGTGGTTCAGGAAAAGATAGCCTCTGTAGTAGTTCTGAAAGCAAATTTCAACAGAACTGAAAAGAAGATACCAAACAATTTATGAGTCAGCACACACCCCTGCTTCCCTCCACTGAGAATCTCAAAAGGTTCAGATGTTTATCCATCATACATGATGGTCCTCTTCTTGCGTTCACAAAAGTCTGTGGTAATCCTAAGCTGTATCAGAGGAAAGAAAATGTATGCCAGAATTGCAAACATACCTTTCTTACTGATTAAGTCAAATGCCTTGGTCAGATCAATGAAGATAATGGTTTGTTCTGCTCCCTGTACTTTTCTTGTGGTTGCCAAACAAAGAAAACCATGTCAATAGTTGACTTTCCAGCTCTAAACCCACACTGAGTCTCATTCTATACTTTCTCTGCAAATATATGGAGTTTCTTCAGGACAACACATGCAAACAGTTTACCCACAGTACAGAGAAGAGAGCTGCCATGATCATTCACTTTTGTCACCCTTATTCTTATAGATAACAACTGTGTTAGCATCCTTCATATCTTGTGGTACACTGCCTTTTCTCCAACATTGGCAAAGTATTACATGCAGCTCTGATATTAAGGATTTCTGAGGAACAAACATCTTTCCTGGGGGGCTTTCCTGAAGAGAGTGCTTTAGTGCATTACTGAGTTCCTCCAAGGTGTGCTTAACCAAGAAGCAGAAACATTAGTGTTAGACTAAAATAATATCAGAGGTCAAGGCTATGACAATGGAGCCAAAATAAAAGTAAAGGATTTTGTTCAGGCTTGACTTTTACAAGTCAATGCAAGAGCATTTTTTGCACCTTGTGCTTGTCACAACTACATCTAGGAGGTATGGCAAAAGCCTACCCTGATGCACTGACATTTTTTGGAACACTTCAGCATTTTTGCATGCTTTTTTCTGCATAAGCAAAGAGATGGACAGTTTTCCAAAATCATGTGGTAGGTCTTTCTGTAAAGCATCTATGTGAAACCAGGAGGGGATTTTGAATACAAATTGTAACGGGTATAAGATAGCAAGCTGGCAATTTCTATGATACCCTTACTGAAATAACAAAAACTTCAGAAGATACCCAGGTAAGAAGTGAAACTGAATCACTAGCTAAACAAATGAAAGATTATAAGTTTATTGTTTCACTGGTATTCTGGTATAAACTGCTATTTCAAGTAAATTTCACACACAAAGAACTATAAAGAATTACAGTAGATCTTAAAACATACCTTTCTTCATTTGAAAATCTCTTGCATTGGCTCAATAATTTTAGAAATACTAGTTTTGAACATGTCTTACTTGGTTCAAATCAACTTGCAAATTACTTGACGATAGACCCGGAAGTCAAGGCAAAATGACTGAGGAAAAAGAAAGGCACAGCAGCTGTGAATCTCCTGATGATCACATTGTTGATCCCAAGCAATCCTGCAAAGTAGAAAGCTTCAGTTTAGTGCTAGACAAGGATATGCAGTCTTTAGAGCCATGGTATTAGCAGGTGAAAAAAAAACACCAAGTTATTTGGATTTTTTACTAATTTTCATCAAATTCCAAAGGATTAGTTACAAAAACATGCTGAAGACATATCCCCTGGATTTACTAAACTTCCATGCAGGACTAGCTTAGTCCTGCATGGAAGTGCCTCTTTAGGAGCATGATGACAGCGCGTCATGCTTATTAAGAAGGCGCCCTGCCCGAGCTCCTAGGCGTACACCGAGCGTGTATGAGTGCAGGGGGCGTGTCTGAGAGCAGCAGAGCTCTCAGAATAAACACGACCCTACAATGTAGAACAGCAGAAAGTGGAAAGAAATTAGTGAGACTGTTCATAGGTGTCCGCATATCCCCATCAACAGTCCCCATGTGTACAACAGCTGCAGTACATACCAATTAAATAAAGAAACCCGTGTATTCATATTTTTAAAAATCTGAGTACAGTTAACCATAGGTGCGCGGGTGTGCCCATCGCTTAGCTATGGGTAAAGCAGCTTAAAAGGCTGAAGAGGATAACAAGGAAGATATATATAAATGAAGCAGTACAGTAATAGTGTAGTGGGCAGGGTAGTTGCCTAATGAGCAGGCATTCCCTGTTCAAGTCCCACTGCAGTACAGTCTATTTTACATGGCAATGCACGTTATAACCATTATTTTTGTTGCAATGCCCACTAAATAACACATATTTATGAACTTGAGTAAAGCAGGAAATGCACATGTGAAGTATCAGTGTCAGAATGAATAAGGCACTAGTAAGCAGGTTTAAGCACAAATAAGCAGTAGTAAGCATATATAAGCACTAGTAAGTGTGTTTAAGATCATTTGCATGGGGGTAAGCACTGCCTACACATATTGAGCAATTTAGAAACTAGCTGAGTATATGAAACTGTAACCAGAAGTTAGCAGTGCTTACCTCTGCACAAACCCACGCACACCCACATACAACTGCTGTAATGTGTCTTAACCACTCTCTATCCAATGGCCCATGTTCTGCCCAGCAACAAAATACACAGCCTCTGCAAGGCGCAAACCCAAGACCATGTACACCACAGTCATAGTAGTTAACCATTAAGCCATCATAGCAGTACATAAGACTGAGGTTTCCACAAACAAATCCTCACCACATGAAAATCCAACTGAATATGTGAAAGGTATATATGTACAGGTTGATGCTGTATAACCTGCTACATAACATAAATATGTGAACTGGAGTATTGCCATAAGGCCAGGTGTGAGGTGTTATTGTAATAAAGAGTTGAAGTCGCCAGGACCCCATACATTGTACGTACACATGAATCACAGATAACAGACACAGATATAACATGTAAGAAATAATAAATCAATGCCAAAAGGAAGATATAATGCTAATTAAATATTAAGCAATGCTAAGCATTGCACAGCTCAGCTTATTTGGTTTAAGCAATGTGTAGGCTGGCTAACTCAATCTGCCCAGTGGTATACCCCTTTAAGCAATGCCAGCATTAGGTAAGCAGGTGTGCCCATAGCTTAGCATTTTCAAAACCATCTAATCATGGGAAAGTGCAGGAAATCGGGTGTATCTAAACCTCACATGCAAGAATACTTCCCATAACTGGTTATAGCTCCCTACTGTAGGCAAAATGGCTGGAGTTGGGGAAGGCACTCAATTTAGAGCCCAGTGCTGAGGCATCCAGGAGTCCAGAATCATGGTATGGCTTCTGGTAAAACACCATGAGCAGAGACCACTACAGGGCCAGTACCAGGGCTCTCAGTATAGAGTGGAGGCCTGGGACAGTCTCTCCCATGACCACACCAGTACCACTGGTATCCCCAGGATGGTTGAGCAGGTCAGGCATCACCATGCTGATCTGAAGCGGTGGAGGGGGGATCTCTTGGAGCAGTGGATCCAAGAATCAAGGCAGATGGCCAATGCCCCAGCACTAAGTACCCATTCTACTACATAGATAATGATTGCCTAGCTTGTGTATGCTATGGATAGTTAATGGCTAAATATCACTGTATTCCCCTGACAGCTGCAGATGAGCAGGCTGTGAACCAGTAAGCCCATGCTGCTCATAGATTAATAGGTTCATAGGTTGGTACTAGGCTATAGGCCCTAGGGCCTATACAAGCCTAGACATAACAATTCCCTGGCTATTTCTTCCCACAGTATTTACTTCCCTGGACCCCTGTCTAGCAGGGCAACTGACATGATCTCCAGGGTGAATTTACTATCTCCCATCCAATCATTAAGGCTCCTTTTGAAGAGGGCCAAAGAGGCACTCTGCTTGACATGTATAGGCAGTCTATTCCAGAGTTTGGGGAGTCTCTGGGTCAGGAACCTATCTCTCCAGCATGTTTTGTTCATTGTGATGACAAGGTATAGATCCCTGGAGCATGTGTCTCTGGGGGACTGGGATTCCTTTAAGTGTAGCATGTCCAACAGCTCTGGGTTTGACATGGCTTTGTATGTTAAGCAGAGATCGCCTCTGAGTAGACGATATATGACTGAGTATAGGTGGAGTTTTTTTAGATGGCCAGCATAGGGCATCTGCTTTAGGCCTGTGATTCTTTTAGTGAGGTATTTCTGAGGCCTTTCCAGTTGTTGCAGATGTCTTGAGAGGTACATACCAAACGGGGCATTGTATTTTATAATGGGTCTAATGAGGGATGAGTACAGTGGGACAATGACCTCCTTTTTTCTGGATGAAAAGCCCTTAGTGATAAGGTGTGCCACATATAAGGATTTCCTGACTGTTGTGGTGATGTGGTTATCGAAGGTGAGACCACTGTCCACTGCTAGGCTGCAAAGGCTGCATCGCGAGGCAGGTTAGTAATAATATTCCATGTACTGTCATAACAAATAAATATAACAGTTCTAGAAAGTGTTGTACCAGTATAAAAATGTATTGTGTATAGGATATATTGAATAGACTAGACACTATAGCAGGAAGACTGTCATATAGGTTGTGTGTAAATAAAGGTGTAATATCTTGTGAATAAAAGTATAACCCCAGGAGTGCTTGTGTACATTCTGCTTTCATATGTTGCTGTAGTGTTGCATTCTATAAATAGTAATGTTTTATTAAGCAGTGCTACCCACACTGCTGAATGCAGATAAAATGTGTAGGAAGTTCAGTATAACAATGTTGGAAGTCCCAAGACGTCAGTCATATTGTACAACTGAGGGAGACTTACACAGAAAACACTGGAATGCTTCACACCAATTCCCTGTTAGCACAGTGTACTGTGATGTCAAATGTAATACTTTTACTACACACAGCAGGGGTTTGGATCCTGGGAGTGGTAGTAAGTTGTATGCATAATCATACCCCGGAACTGTACAGAGTTTGTGAGAATGTGCAAATAGCTGTATGCATAATTGGACCCAACAGTACAGAATTTGCTAGAATGTTCAGATAGTAAGCTGTAAGCATAATCATAACCATCAACTGTACAGACTGTGGCAGAATGTTCAGGTAGTAAGCTGTATGCATAGTCATACCCCTCAAATGTTCTGATCTGTCCAGCATGCCCAGATAAATGGCCCAAATCTGCTGCTTGGTAACCTGTTCCCCTGATATAGTGTGATGATCCAAGAAATGTAGGCAGTTTCTACTGACACATAATGGTTAGTCAGACCTGTACATAGTCTGAGAATGTATATGAAAATAAACCTGTCATTGTAGCATCCCACCTAAAGTGTATGACAGCTATTCTTAAAATATGTCACATTAACACCTGCATCCTGTCAAGCCATGACCAGAGTGTGTGTGCAATAGCAGATTGTTAGGTATGTGTATAACATCAACATGGAATCTGGGAGTATGTGTAGAAACTGTCAGGTAGTGTTAACAGTGATTTCCACAACAGCTATACCAGGTGAGAGGTGTAGACTGTAGAAACAACACAGTTCACTTATATACTTGTCTACAAGCCTGGCATCTGGGAGTATGTGTAGAAATTGTCAGGTAGTGTTAACAGTGATTTCCACAACAGCTATACTAGGTAAGAGGTGTAGACTGTAGGTTCAACACAGGTCACTTATATACTTGTCTACAAGCCTGGCATCTGGGAGTATGTGTAGAAATTGTCAGGTAGTGTTAACAGTGATTTTCTCAACAGCTATAAGTGGTAAGAGGTGTAGATTATACGTATGTAAGACACAGTCCACGTAGATACTAATCAACAAGCATACCCTTGTACAAAGCAAGGACAGTGAGTAGTGTAATAACACATGTAAGGGACAGATCACTGCAGTGACTACGAAAGTTGTGAACACCACAGGGATATATTACTTTTTAATGGACCTCTCTCTCTCTCACCCCCCACAGTATGTGATACAATAACCTACTTACACACCTCAATGGGATGTGTACACTCCACACTTCTGTCGGGACATATGTCCTATTGGTTTGTAATTATTCACATTTGGTTCTATGCATGTGCCATGTTATAATATTCCCATATTGGTGGCCTATTTCCATCAATGAAACCTGCATGCTGTTGTAATGGTCACTGTTGTCCCATATATGCATGTGTTCTGCTTGCTCTGCAACTGTTGTAAATCTGGTGTCTTGGGTTAATGGGAATACCTATGAATACTGTTATACCTAATCCTGAATGCTGTTGTCTATTAGTACCTGATATCTTTCTTAAAAATGCAACACCATAGCTTGTATCGGAAGGCTGGTCCCAGTGGACCCACCTGTCCCACCGCAGTTTGCCATGGCACCAGGCACCAGCACATCTGGGGCCCAACCTGGGACCTCCTCCTCCATTGGCCCTGCACCACCATCGGGTGGAACCACCACAGGGGATGGGGTTTGGCCCCCCCGGGAGCGGGGGTGAAGACGTACCTGTCACCCGCCATCAGGTCTGGGCTGTGGTGCATAGCAAGCTCCACAAGGAGATTTGAGACAAGCTACACCAGCTTGAGGGCTGCATGGTGCAATTAGACGGTGAGCTTGCCCCTACTACCCAGCCCCCAGCACAACCACCTTTGGGGCCGTGAAGATGCAGTGGTGACTGCCCATGGGTGGAGACCTCAGTCCCACTGTTTCCATTTGTTGGTTTATGGGCTTGCAACTTCCAAACAACCCTCCCTGTCCAAGGTGTTTACCCACACATATGTCATATACTGCCCCTGTATGCATCTTGTTTGTCTTATATGTTAACCTACCCAACCCACCTCCCCAAATATACCTACTACCCCTCCCCAACATCCCACTGTCACCTGAAAAAAAGGGTAATCTGTTCCCAAAATAAATTATCGCCCCATACATAGCTGTCCGTTTAACACCTGTGTCTACTGGACACATGTAATCCAGTCTAATTGGCATCACAATTAATTATTGTTGTCCTCACCTCTCCTAAGGTGTTTGATTGTCCAAATCCACATTCAAAGTCAATGTATATGCACAGCTGTAGCTGTAGAAGAAATGGCCAGCTATGGACCTTCCTTACACCCTTCCTGCACATCCTTGGATATTTTCCCTTCTGTCTTTCCCTCTTTGTGCCCCTTTTTTCACCACTTTCCTATCAACCCCTTTTTCTTTTCTTTTAAAGAAATTAGTGAGGGGGTAAGTGGGAGTAAGCACTTTTAAGCAGCAGTAAGCGGGTCTAAGCCTGTTTGCATGGGGGTAAGCTATACCTACACATGTTAAACAATTGAGAAGCTAACTGAGTGTAGGGACCTGTAACCAGACGTCAGTAGTGCTTACCTCCGTGCAAACCCACGCAAACCCGCTTACAACTGCTTTAAAGTGCTTTAATCACTCTGTATCAAACTGCCTGTGTTCTGCCCAGCAACAAAATAGACAGCCACTGCAAGGCTCAAACCCAGGACCATACACACCATACACAAAGTGATTTACCACTAAACCATGCCAGATAAACATAACCTTGATGTTTTCAGTAACATAACATCCAGCCCAGTTATGCAACATTACAGAGAATGTATACCAACATCTAGATGTATGTGTGTGTGTAAATATATTCCTGTCTAAACAGATACTACATATGTATATATGTATGTATGTGTGTGTGTGTGTATATATATATATATATATATATATATATATATATATATATATATATATATATATATATATATATATATATATATATATATCTATATAAATTCAGAAATATATACATATATATAAATATATATCAACATATACACATGAAAATGCTGAAATCTACCCATATCCACATATACACAGCAAGTTACATATATGTACGCAGATATATATCTCCGTAGGTATATACGGACATAGTTATAAATATGTAAGCAAATGTATATGCCTATATAGGTATGTATGGGCATACATCTGTAGATAGCAATGGTAGATTAACAGAAACATATATGTCCACATGCACCGTTAATGGGGTTGGGAGGCCCCAAACAATATACATCTTGTACGAATTGGCATCCCCCTCCACAGCCAAACACGTCCGTCCTGCAATACACTACCAGGTTTATTGTATTTTGTCTGTTTTATTTTAATAGGGATTTAAGTTTATTCTCATTTATTTGTTATTTTCTTGTATTTAATTTCCCTCTCCCCCACCCACTAGCTAGACCGACCAGTACAGGCCCATCTGACCCAGCCTCGCCACGACCCATATTTTCTTTACCCACAGTTCCAACCCCAACTGCACACATGCAGCCACCATTCCTTCTCTGGTTACCGACCTGTAGCTACCACACCACCACACTTTGCCCACCCCCACTCCTCCTCCCCTCGGGACTCATCTTGTACATTGTCCTGACCCAAGTATCTTCGGTCTTCCACACACTGTAGTCCATGCACATATGAACACAGCCATGCTTACCTGTGTAGACATGATGTTACTACAAAGAAAGTCATCCAATTTTTGGGTCGTCCTGCATGAGACGAATGTTTGCCTGGTAATAGCAATAGACTTCATGGGTGATTTTTTTTACACCAACAGTTTTATTTTTAGGTATCACAAAGCATACATGGTACAAAAGGTTGCCCAGTATGCACACGATACCTAATAGGAATGTCAAATTCAGGTATACGGGAAACACATGACCCTTGTATACACACAGCACTACAGGTTCCCCTCCTGATAACTACATTATTGTCTAATGAAGATGCACACAGCACCTTGAAGGACCACTGGTAATTAAATCACCTCTGTATTATAATGATAATGAAGATGCACACAGCACCTTGCAGGACCACTGGTCTCACAGCATTATTGGTTAAGAACTGTGTTGATAATTTAAATAAACAGCTAGAAACATTGTATTTAAACAATGATTAAATGGTTGCGTTTAATAATGACACATGTCTGTCTGAAGAAATCTTGATAATAAAGTAGACAAAGAGCTAAATAATACAGGAGTCTTGGGTGTTTTCCCTTCAAGTCAGTTTGAATTCATTTTGAATGCTTTTGTGTCATGGAATCTGTTCATTTTAGTGATAATTATCTTTGATTTTTCGTGTAGTCTGGTAAGATATATATATATATATATATATATATATATATATATATATATATATATATATATATATATATATATATAGATATAAATGTGACTACACATACACACACAGACATATGTACAGTAAGATACTTATGTAGTAGGTGCACACAATATGGTACACCGACTATGCCTACAGTGAACACCTTAACAATTGGACACTGGATGACCCACCCATACAAATGACATTCGTTGCCTACAACATATACCCACAGAGAGGTTATAGGATAAACACCACACACAGGTTTGCAGAAATGGAATACTTTTATATGAGTACTATTACAGAATTACATGCCATGTCATATAGCTGTTCAGACACTGATATCCATATCAACAGAGTAATTTTAACTGTGAAACAGTTATACTAATACAGTAGTCTGGAAAGGTCCACAACTGTTTCTGTCCAGGCCAAACCCTTCAAATCGTACATTAGCAAGGACAGACTGGGCCACAGGATACCACTCAATCAACAGTAAGTGATGCAGGTGTATATTCCAGCAGCCTCTATCAACACTCTGCACACAATCGCTAGGTGGTAAAGTCAGCAGTTGACCAAATGGGATGTAACTGTTACATAACAAGGCATAACTGACACCATCACAGGTACAGTGACACACAGAACAGTCTATATGGCAGGAGGCAGTAAGCCTGCAGTAACCCACTTTATGTAAGTAATGTCAAGATAGGCGACATGTATGGTACTGTACATCCAGATACCTTAAGGCAGCTCACTCATGATACCCCTACATGTTGTAACAGCCTAGGTTATGTATGGTGCATCGTCCCCCAATCTCATTAATACAGGGCCATATACCACTGTTACATACACTGGCCTCTGGAGTGCATATGGGCACACATGTATTGTGTAGGAGAAGGCCACACATATATGGCCCCAGCCACACTGTATGTGTGGGGGATATAACGTATATGTGCATTTGTATCTCTCTCTGTATATGTGTAGAAATATGCTGTTCTGTATATGTATATGTCTGGGTGTGTATATGCATATCTATGTACATATAAACACCCATCTATATTTGTCATTATGTGCATGTGTAATTATCTATATAGATATCTGGATAAGCATATGTACATATAGATTCATCATATGTCCTGAACATGGGGTGTAGCCCTACCCCAGCTCCTACAGTCCCACCTTCATAGTGCAAAGGGATGTCAGGCATGTATAGCAGGTATATTAGCAGACTATAGCTACTGTAATAGGGATTGTCTTCACATACGTGGTGTGTGTGTGAGGTCACATATGCTTTTCACATGTGCGCCATTGGCTACTGACAGACATCCTAAGAACATCATAGTACAGTACTGCTGCAAGCACGTTATGCTCCTGTGGACTACAGCAGAGATATTGATCAATAGATGTGGACATTCTGACACACTCTGTACAGTCCTGAGGTATACACAGAACCCCTTAGTTCAGAACATGTGGACCAAGCCTGACAACATGGATGTTAACAGCCATGTAGATGGGTATAACACATAATGACTGGTATACATTTGCCCCCATAGGTTGTGCAGTCACACACCTCTGTCTGTCCTGACACATAATAACTGCTGGTACAGGGGTACCATGGCCACATACTACCCACGAGTTATCGACATACATCTGTACAGCATCCCAATGCTCTGGCTGACATACATGACTGGTAAGGGAGACCCGGCAGCAGTACATCTGGAAAGTATCTGGACATGACACCTCACTGGGTAAGTACACTGAGCTGCTAAGCATGTAAAAAGCACTGTGCATGCTACAGGCAGACTGGCTCAACACTGGCCTACATCCCCTATGGAGGAATGCACATGTACCCGCATATGTAGCAGGCCTTACAAGCATGTCACAGCACAGGTTAAGATACACCTGTGTGACAGTGCATAACCACAACCAATGTGAACACTGCTACAGCCACATATGGTAAGCTAGCATACTATTACAGTATATGGATTATCTGTTCAACACCATCCTCCTATGTGTTACTCACACACTGACTCTACATATACTGGGCCACTACTCAGTGAGGTCTGATGCCTGTCTCTGGTATGTGACATGTGTATGGCCTACAAATATGTAAGCTAATATGGTAACATACAGTGGAGCAGCATATGATATCAGATAGGACAGGACCTAGCACGATGACATCTACCACAGTCTGTACACAGGCCAAGGTATATATTAACAATACTGTCGGCATTCACCATAAGTACACAGACCCCAGTACTGTACAAACAACCACAGAATGCCCAGGTCATGTCATCAAATATAACCCTTGCTGTACATAACATGTGTAGCAGTCTGATATCTCACTGGCTTGTTATCAGATATGATGACACTAATGATGGTGTACAGCACATATGTACCCCTTATTGCACGACATATGTACAAAGGTTGACAGAATTGTGCTGGGAAGCACATATACAGGGCCAATATTAACATGTTGCTGTGATAACCACATACATTTACTGTTGTAACAGGGTTTGTTGCAACATATGTCCTATGAGGGATATGAGGTCAGTAACTGTCACAGCTTCCACCATCTACAGACTGCAGTCCTCACACTACCTTCTGCAGTTCACAGATAGATGTCATATGGGTAACACATGACACCAAAGGCACAACACACTGCCCAATCTGCAGATGACCCTACAGATGTGGATTCCTCATAAACATAGACCTGGCATGGCAGGTATTAAAACATGTAGGACAGCCATATCCACACACACACACTGTTAAACCAACATCACTCCAAATGCAGTATAGCAACACTTACAGTCTGTAGTCAGGTCAGGCACATCCCTCTGTTTTGCCCTGTTTCCACAGTGTATGTTGTTAGAGTTAAGTCCCCAATCCATCTGGGATGCTGTTTGTCAAACAACAGCTCTAGCTCCTGCTCACATTGAATGAAAAGGGCCAATACCAACATGATGTTCCTAGATATTGGAGTGTATGTCCATGCAATTGGTTATGGGAATGTTACCACAGCTGTTCCACGTGCAATCAGCTAGGGGAGGGCTGCAATTCATGC
The DNA here is from genome assembly GCF_019279795.1 of Protopterus annectens. Lineage (NCBI taxonomy): Eukaryota > Metazoa > Chordata > Ceratodontiformes > Protopteridae > Protopterus > Protopterus annectens. The sequence goes on from NC_056735.1 coordinate 1,542,936,168, forward strand.
AGAGGCCATCAGCTGATCATGAGCATCACTTACAATGCACATGCTGCTGCCTAAGAAAAGCAGGTGTAGGTCTCCACATCCACCAGTGAGGGAGTAAGAGAGGCAGACAGAGGCATTGACAAGTCAGAGGGTGGTGGGAGAGTAAAACCTAAGCATGTTTGTTTCACACACCTACCAGCAGAGGGTGTCAAACCCCTAATGACTTTGTAGTGTTATCATAGTCCTATGCAGTTATTGGATGCTCTACATAGGTTACCTACTGTGGAGTCCTCAGAACATTTATGTGATGGAGAGTGACATATGCAACAGGGATATGGTAGCTATACAGTAGATGAAGAGTGAGATCTGCAACAGGGATATGTTAGCTATATGGTATGTGATGTACACGTGCCTGTCTGCATGAGCAGGTGCCAGCATCAACACAGCCACACTCTCACAGGGATGCTCACACATTGGCACACTTGGCAGGGCCAAGGATACAGCTCATCACTTGTGAGATTGCCACAACACATTACTGTGCAGGTATCACCACATGGGTCATACTGAGGTTCTATGGGCAAAAGGTATGGGGAGATGTCTGGCATCAGACAGCATGCTTCAGTATGCCACTGGGGGTTGTAGTGATTATGGATGTGATCATACACATCATACAACACACACACAAACACACAGAGTGCCAGTACTGACATGCATGGGTATGTGGTGGGCGACTGTGCCAGACACCTGTACAAGGCTAGGTGATGGGTATACCTTGGCATCAGGCCACATGACAATGGTCTGCATTGTGACTCAGGGCTGTGGTTTCTATGTTTGCACACACAGGTGTCTGTTGTATCCACCATCCAGTCACCTGGGTGATTATTGTGTGTGGCCAATGCTGTGCATCTCTTGCCATGTATGTGTTCCTTAGTCCATGACTTGGACAGTGTCTGGGATGTGCACACCTCCTACATGCATGTACAGTGCCATGTGGAACTGTACCTGGGGTGTTGGGCCCGTGTAGTGTTCTCAGATTATCATCAGATATGCCAGTCTTGGCCACCTATGGCAGGAACTGGTAATGGACAGCAGGTCACCCCTGCATATACATTGATAGCATGCTAATGACATTCCCTGGTGTTAGTGTCATCTGTCCATACAGGGCATGTTGTTAGGCATGGTATGTCCTTTGTGGGTCACGTGATGGCACCACAGGTGTTGCAGGTCTCCAGTGGGGAACATGGGGAAGGTGCACTGTCTGCATGCATATGCCTATTGGACAGATGGACAGGGTGCCATGCCCTCTGTAGGCCACTGCATTCATTCAATAGTTACTGTCATTCCTCAATATGCAGTATACTACACACATAATGTCTGTTGCCTTGGCATGTGTGTGTGTGTGTGTATGAGACATGGTGTAAGAGTGTGCTCTGGGTAATACTGGGGTTGCTAACTGTGATTGCCTGGCCTTGATGTCACATGTATGGGTATGGATTTGCACCCCTCTTGGCTATTTCATGTCTGTTATCACTGTACAGTGGACATTGTGATATATGCTAGGGCCACCATATAAGAAATTTGCAAAACCCGCTCCACATTAGACCCAGGTGTCACACACTCCCACCCATCTCCACACAGGATACAAGTTACAAACACACACAAAAATGCACACACACGCACACACGCACACACACACACACACACACACACACACACACACACACACACACACACACACACACACACACACACACACACACACACCTGGCATGCCTGGGTGTAGAATCTCTACCTAACTAGTTTATTACACTACGATGCAGGTATAGTATGCACCACAGAGATTACTGGAATACACCTTCCCCAAAGGTGTATATCACATTGGCTGACATCAGCAGTATAAACAAAGTAAGGCATGTGACATGTACTGAGTGCGACTAGCCTAAAATGCATTGCACCATACTCAGACAGTGGAACACACACAAAACATCCATAAACAAATTGTGTGAGTATAGAACCCCTAACAGAGGTTGATATCACACTATAGCATGGAGCTGTTATAGGACACACCACTGGGATTACTGGAGAACTTCTTCCCCAAAGGTGCATATCACATTGGCTGACATCAACAGTATAGCCAAAGTAACTAGTTTATTACACTATGATGCAGGTATAGTATGCACCACAGAGATTACTGGAATACACCTTCCCCAAATGTGTATATCACATTGGCTGACATCAGCAGGATAAACAAAGTAAGGCATTTGACATGTACTGAGTGTGACTAGCCTAAAATGCATTGTACACAGACATTGGAACACACACAAAACATCCACAACTGACTTGTGTGGGTATAGAACCCCTAACAGAGGTCATTATCACACTACAGCATAGAGCTGTTAGAGGACACAGGTGTATATCACATTGGCTGACATCAGCAGGATAGCCAAAGCAGGGCATTTGACATGTACTGAGAGTGACTAGCCTAAAATGCATTGCACCCTACACAGATATTGAAACGCACACAAAACGTCGAGACCTGCCATGGGTGAGAATAGAACCCTACCAGAGATCTACATCATACTACCGCAGTATGCACAAATGGCACACACTACAGAGGTTATTGGCCTATAACCTTCAAAGAGGAGTATTTCTGGGTGGATAACATCAGCAGCCTTACCAGAGAAGAGCATTTAAATTGTAGGGGTGTGGCTACCCTAAAAAGCATTGTTCCCTACACAGGCCATGTCTAGTAATAGAACACCTACCTAACTACTTTATTACACTACAGTAGTATGCAGTTACAGGACATGCTATAGAGATTACTGGGATGCATCCTTCCCAGAGGTATATTTCTAGGTGGATGACATCAGCAGCCTTACTAAAGTAGAGCATTTACATTGTAGGGAGTGTGACTACCCTAAAAAGCATTGCTTTCTACCCAGACAGACACACAAACACAGTTGCCAAGGCTGGGGTTAGAGATCCTACCTAACTACTTTATCACACTACAGCTGTTAACAGTTACAGGACACCCTAGAGAGATTACTGGTGTACAACCTTCCCAGAGGAGTATTTCTAGGTGAATGACATCAGCAGCCTTACCAGAGAAGAGCATTTAAATTGTAAGGGGTGTGGCTACCCTAAAAAGCATTGCTTTCTACACACACACACACACACACACACACACACACACACACACACACACACAGTTACCAAGGCTGGGGTTAAAGCTCCTACCTAATTACTTTATCACACTACAGTAGCTCACAGTTACAGGATGCGCTACAGAGATTACTGGGATGCAATTCTCCCAAAGGTGTATTTCACAGTGGATGACCTCAGCAGGCTTGTCATAGTGGGGATATGGGGAGAGCAGTGTGTGTGCATGGGCCATAACCCATTCATCTAGGGGATGACACGCCACATGCGAGCACAACCTGAGTCATATTTCACAGGCACATGTTTGCAGCTGCTAGATGACTACTTCCTTGCACAGTCATGTTGCACAGCTGGCACGTGCACCACATACTCTGTAATGCTGACAGATACCGGTGGCTAGTATCTGCAGGGAGTGACATCTGACCATCATGTGGTTGTGGCCCTTTGCCTGTGTGCTGGGTGGGACCAGCATGGATGGCTCCATGTCACAGTCACCCTCTTCCACGCATCTATGTATGCCTACCTTTGGCTTATTATAGTGTGTTGTCCTTACATATATGCCTGTTGTCCTATCCACTGTGTGTGCAAAGCATGAGTGGGGCATACTGAGGTGTGTCTGCACTAACATCTGTGGCTGCCAGATATGTCTGGTCCACTGGTGTTTGCAGACATGGCCTTTGCAGACATGGCCTTTGTGTATTTAAGTGTGTGAGCATGCCCAGTATGACCTTTCAGTATGTTGTTGACTGACATTGCCTTCATTTCACTAAGTGTGTGGGCATGCCCAGTAAGGCCGTCTGTATTGAATGTGTGGATCGAGTCCAGGTTGTTTGTACTGCAGTGCTGACCTTTGTGTTGTACACCTACAGGTAGCATGCTGTCTCTGCTGGGTATCAGTCAATCATTTGGCATGGACTGTTACTACATTTCTGCATTTCTGCATAGGATGGGGGGGCACACCTGACTATTTCTACACTACTACACTACTACACCAGATTGGGGGGCACACCTGACTGTGATTACATTTCTACATAAGATTGGGGGGGCACACCTGACACTTGTACACATTTGCTAGGACTGTACTGGTATGTTGGGTACTCCATTTCAGCCTGTTGTCTTACCTATCATGCTGACTAGAGGTGTACTACAGATCTTAGCATTTAATTATCTACATATTAGTGTCTGACTTCCTACCCTTCAAAATTGACATCCCACTGCCTGACCTGCTATAGTCTGTCTGTGTAGGCCTGGGCGGAGGTTACCCATGGGCCTCATTTAGAGGCCATAGCACCATCTTTGTTTGTGTTTGTCTACACCTGTCTTGCTGGCTGTGACTGTTGCTGGGTATGTGATCCCCTCCCTCACTGGCATGTGTGAGTCACTTACCCTGTGGGTGTCCCAGTATTGAGGGTGGTGCTGCAGGGCTGCCTATGTCGGATGCACATAGTACACTCCCTACACATGGTTTGCCACAGGTAGTGTAATGTTTGGCATCCCTTTTACTGTATGTGAGAGACAAAGAAAGGTGCTATTCCTGTGTCAGTGCATGTGCTATGCGTTGCCTCTTTGCCAAGGTCAGGGCATGCTGGGCATGCCTCCTTCTGCCTACTGGGGCAGGCTCAGGTTATTCCTCCTCTGAGTCACTGTGTGCCTGAGCATACCTTGGCAATGGTGGGGGGCTGTGTGGCTCTGCCGCGTGCTGTTCCTGCTGCAGCTGTTTCCACAGGATCATATTGTGTAGCATGACACATATGATGACAATCTGGGTACATGTAGCTGGTGAGTACCTCAAGACTCCACCAGATGTGTCCAGGCACTGGAACCGTGACTTGAGCATCCTAAACACATGCTCTATTATAATTCTGGTCTGTGCATGTGCCTCATTATAGAGTTCTTATTTGGGTGTCATCTGCCACAGCTCCAGTGCATATCCAGCATCCCTCACTATGTGACCATGAAGGATGTCCCCATTGGCAAATCTCTGGTACAGCTGCATTAGATGCCAGATGTGGGAATCATTATAGCTTCCAGGGCAGCCAGCACACACATTCATCATTATGCCCTGGTCATTGCACATGACCTGGGAGTTGATGGAGGGGAAGCCCTTGCAGTTGATGTAGACCCTACCCTGATCACTGGGTGGTGGTTTGATGCATATGTGCATGCAGTCTATAGCACCCACTACCTCAGGGTATTCTGCTATTTGGTAGAACGGTTGCAAATTGTTGGCCAACACCTCAAGGGTGTTGGGGAAATATATGTGCTCACCGGCATGTGCTGACATGGCATCCAGGAACTGTTGGAGTACCCCTGGATGCTGGTGCCTGTGAAATCCACATCATATCGGCAGTTGGTCTTTGGAATGTACCTGTAGCTAGTATTCTTAGGCCTACACATACCTTGGTATCCACTAGGATGCGTTCCCCTTTGTTAGTTCTGTGTGTGAGGTGTGGCCGGCACAGCTTAATGATTTGCTGTCCACCCTATAGCATTCCACTATCTCCAGCTCATTTAGCCCCTGGTAGGTTACCCTGGGTCTGTACACTCTTCTCTGTCTCCTCACTGTGGGTTGGTAGACAGCATTCATATCCTCACCACCCTCAGCCTCTTCCACAAGTTGTTAAGTGATAGCTATTGCAGCCGCTATCATTTTGCTATACTGCATGTTAAAAGTTCCTTGCTTGTTTACACCGGTGGTGTAGAGTGTGGGAAAAACCAGAGGGGAAGGTGTTTGCATAGATTATAGTAGTGTTCTGGGCAGGGTTAGTCTGCTACCTGTGTAATTGGCTGATTCTGATACATTTCAACTGCCAGCTGCCAGCTAAGCTAGTTCTCCTTGATTACCTTCCTACTGCTGCTTTCCCTTCCCATTGCCTTCCTGTTTAAGCCCATGTGTACACTGTGCAAACAGAGTGCTCAAATGTTCACACTGCTGCTATTTCCTGGTTTAACTTCTTCTTCCTGTAAATCCTGGTGCGTGGCGCACACACACGCTTAGGCTTTGTAAAGAGTGCTAAGCAGGTCTAGGCACACCCCCTAGCTTAGCTGTGCTAAGCTAGGTGCAATGCCAAGCCACAGGGCTCCAATCCGCTTACAGCATGCCTGACTCCGCCCCATTATGTCAGCTACCTACTAGGCTTGCACCAAGCTATTCCTACTCTTACACTGTTGGGACCTGACTCACATGCTGGGAACAACTGGAATTCACTATCCTTCCCCTCATTTGCATAGGATTGCCTGCTAATGCATAGTTACATGTCTCATAAAGAGCACCTACCCCTTTAGCAACCAGTACTCACTGGCCAGGTTGTCTTCTGCCTGCCATTGACTTGCATGGCAGAATTGTGATGTTAGGTATAGTGCTTATTTCTGGTTTATTTTAATTATTTTCCCCCAATCCCATTTGCGCATTGCTGCCTACGCTTACACAGTAGCGATCAGCTAATACAAAATAAAAGTAGATTTTTGTAATTTATTTTTGTTTGCAATGTTTGCCTTATACTTGTCCATTGGCATGCTTACTACATGATATGCAGCCTTTATTTGGGGCTGTCACAGCTCCGTTCTGGAGTTTGAAGAAATGTACTCGGCTGTCTGCAGATAGCACTAGTCCTGCATGAACTGTTGCAAGTTTCCTGGATTGCGAAATCACCTCATTTGCATAGATTTCCCCTGCAAATGGGGTGATTTGCATACCATGGCTTAGTCCATGCAGGATTAGTGCAGGAGCGCTCATGCACAGCACACCCCTGCAGGTTGTTCCTGGATCGCATGGCAGACATATTGCCTGCTTGAGCTCCTGTACTGATCTTGCACTCTGTGCAAGCTTTTTTGAATCCAGGGGTTAGGAATTGCACTAACTCATGCAAAGCACATTCAGGGACATGAACTTGTGAAAATTGTACAGTTAGACATAGATAGTCATATGCTAACTGAGTAAATGGATGAATTGAAACCTATTCTTTCATCCTTATTATTCAACAGCCTTTAAAAATCCATGAATTCCTAAATGTGAATGAGAGAGCTACTGGATTTCCAAACTTTTTATTCCTCTGTATATATGTCCAACCACACCAGTCACAGTGGCATTGGGTGAAAGGAGCTTTTCAAACTTAAATTGATAATATCAGACCTGAGATCAACTATTTTCTAAGACAGACTTAACAGCCTTGCAATATTATCTATAGAATATGAGGATGTAAATAAAATAATTTTAACAACATTTTAAAGAAATTTGCAGAAAGGAAAGCTGGAAAATTTTCTCTATAAATATGTGGGGTGTCAAACTTAATTCATCCATCATACTTTGGAAAGACTTAAAATTTGGAATTTGCTGCCTGAAATTATAGAGCTACTGTAGAGCCACTGTATTTCCCTCTCTCTCTCCCCACCCCACTCCTTTTTGTTGCTATACATATATTTCTAACAATACCAATCACAGTAGTATTATGGAAAGGAACTTTCACGGCAGATCCAATGAATTTTCAATTCTTTGTTGCAATATGCATTTTAATAATACCACTCATGGTGGTATCCTGAAAAAAGAGCTTTTAAAATTAAAACTGCACAAGTATTCTCATGTCTACCACTTGAAAATTGGACTCAAATCCCATTTTGTGATATAGGCCTAATTGAAAATGTGATGAAGCAAAAAATGTAAACTTCAACATTTCAAAAGAGTTTGTAGAATATAAAGTAAGAAGAATATAAGCAAAAAAATACTGTAACACATTTGTCATACATTGGAAACTCTCTGATAATCCTGGAAATACAATTTCTTGCTTTTTTTAAATTTCTCCAAATCTTTTGGGTTTCTAATACCACAATGGGAATAGACCCCATTCCTAAGTCAAAGTACAATTAAAGTTCATGAAATTAGTATTGGTTCACTCTTTGATGTCAGACAAAAGTGCTCTTCGCAGCACCTGCAATGTGCCCAGTAATGAGTCCTTCTGCAAATAGTATGGAGTTACAAGTATTGGTAGCATATCTAAATATGACTGTAGACTCTTTTTTTATAAGACCCTTTTCTCCTACTACTATTGGAACTATCTGGGTATCTTTCTTAGACATTGGTCTAATTTCTGCTTGCAAATCCTCATATTTTATGAGTTTGTGTCTCTCTGTACACAGGACACTGAAGTCATTGGGTGTGGCGATTTCAATGATGAATACTGCTTTTGTCTTCTTTTCTTGGACCTCTATATCTGATTTTCTAGCATCTATATTTTAAACTGTTGGTAAAGGATGATCCCATGTGATGTAAACTTTTCTATGATGCTTTGTGGCTCATGTTTCCAGTGTTTTTCAGCCACATCAATACCATAATGTTTGCACAATCCCAAGTGCAATAGTCTCGCCATAATATTATGCCTTTCAGTATACAATTCTTCTGCCATTAGTATGTTGCAACCAGCAACAAAGTGTGCAACTGCTTCCAATTCTGTTTTACAAAACCTACATTTGTCTGTTTCTCCCACATGTTCAATGAACTTTGTAAATCAATGTGTATATAGCCCACTATCTTGTGCCTCCAATATTAACTTTAATCTCTTGGTGTGAATTCACCTGTCTTTAACCATTCCTTTGTTTTCTTCTGATGAAGATGAGGTTCTTCCAGAAGTTTCCTATACTTGCAACTATATTTACGCATTTTTCATATTTCTTGCCTTCTTGCCTGATCTTTTACTTTATATTTTTTCTTTTGTTTTTTGGCACATTCAGTTGCTGCCTGGTTTGTATCCAGTTCTGGTTTGATTTCCATTCTTGCCTGACTCCAATATGCTTCTGCTAGCCTAAGCAGGGAAGTCATCTTAGATTTATTCTCCTCATGTTTCAAAGCTTCACTACATTTGGGTCTTGTGAGGTCAGTAGATATGTGTGGAGTCCCATAATTGCAGATCTATACATGTAATCAGTTTCAGGAGGCCCATCCCTCCTTTGAAACGGGGAATATATAATCTTGGTATGCACTGTTTTTTTATAAATCTCTGAAAATCCTGGAAATACAGTTTCTTGCTCTGAGTGAGAAACCTGAGGGATTTCCATGTACTTACTGGTCTACAGATATTTTCCTAATACCACTGAACATGACACAATGGAAAGGAGCTTTCTGAATTAAAATTGCTCAAGTATTTCTTAAGGTCAAAAAAGCATGACTATTATACTCAGAATCCATGCTCACACTGGCTTTACAAGAATGGTGTGATCTAACTAGAAAATTAAACTTTGACAGTATTTTGAAATTGTTTATACAGCAGAAATCAAGAAAGATTTACTTTGCAAGTGGCACTGTAACTGAGTCTTCATATTTTGGAAATCCTTACATAATCCTAGAAGTGCAATTATCTTTTTTGAGTAGGAGAGACACTGGACTTTCTCATTTTCTTCTTCCTCTTGCATATTTTACACTGCTAGCTACAGTGGCATCAGAATAAAATGCTTTTCAAATTAAAATTGCACAAAGCTTATCTGAGGTCAGTTATGCTCCAAGGTAGACTCAGCCATGCGATATGATGAAGCAAAAAACCTAAACTTCAGAATGTTAAAAGACTTAAGAGGAAAAACAGCTAGAAAATCATAATATTAGTCATAAAATTTGATGAAGCAAAAATGTTTTCTGTCAACAACATCTGTAAAGATGCTGAATAGCACAAAGAATATGAAATTTCAATGACAGTTTCAAAGTCTTGTCATAGCAATAAATAAATAAATAAACTTGTTATGCATACATACTGTTGTATTTTTACTTGTTTTATATTAAACTATGATCTAATGAAATAGTAGCATGTAACAACATATTTCTGATATTTTTTTATCCGCAGTACATTATAAGGCAGAAAGGTGAAACACTGGAAAGCATTACAAAATATAAACAAAGACATATTCCTTTTCCACAGATTGTGACAAGATAAAAACCTGAAAAATAAATGACATTTTCAGATTGCACAGAAAGACTGCTTGTAAGTACAGTTTTAACATGATTTTTATATAAAACATATGTGTATTGCTTTCACCTTAATAGCAAAATAGTTTATATGACATCTAATAGCATATATTCCTGCTATTTTTTTATCCACAGAATGTCAGGAGAGAGAAAACTAGGCATTGACAATATCTGCAATGTTCTGAAGACTATAAATGAAGATACTCCATATAAGTAAGTAATTTTGCTTTAACATATGATTTCATCAAAATGTAAGTGTAAGAAACACAATTTTGCTCTTAATAATATAGTATATGGTCTCAGTATCTAAAATAATCCTTGTATGCCATGTGGAATGAGTGGTGCTGTAGATGGGAGTGGCATAGGGTGAGGGGTGTGGCTAGGTGAGGGGGATGTTGATTGGGGGACCCAAAAATTTTGCATATTGTGCCTGATATTTGCTAAGGCTAGACCCACTACTCCCCAACAACACTCAGCTCACATACACAACTGATGGCAACAAGGTCAATATATTTAGTAGATGACAGAGACTGGGCGTTGTTATTGTTATTATTATACAACAAGCAGTGCCATTCCTTGGTGCCTGTACAAGTGCATTGATGGTACTCTTTTCGATACATTGTGTACAGCAGAATCACATAAAGTTATTTCAATTAAAAGCATTGTAAGAGCATGCACAGGATGTGCTTATCGGTTTTATGACCAAACTAAAGGTTGGAAATGTGAGTATAAGAAAGAGAAGAAAAGAAGAATCCAGCAGAGGGTAGAATGGAAGGTGAGAAAATAAGGAATGAACAAGTTGGAGGTGGGGAAGAAGAGATTTTGTTTTCTGAGACAGGTAGCCATTTTATGGGGTAAGATGGGGAATGATGTAAGGAATTGAGAGTAAGATAAGAGGATTACATTAGAAGAAAATAGAAATGACTGACACGGGTATACAATGGGGAATGAGACATTAGACAAACAGATGAGGACAATGATGAGGAGAGGACTAAACGATCAACAGGAGTGTGTCTAGACATAAAAGGGAAGGAAACAGCAGATTGGAGGATAGGATTGGGTGTATTCAGCTGCAGTCTCTGTCAGCTGAGACTCAGTGGTAGACTACTTACCATACTTGGTGCTATCACCTCTGGGTCCTCTCTCAGATGCTAGACAGGGATTCAACTCAAAGATTATCTAGAAAAGTTTTTCTCAGTCATCAATCTGGGCATCCAACCTCCTTCTATAACATGCCCAACAAAGTCTGCCAGCTACCAATATGTGACAAATGTGTTGTGTCCACATGCACTGCTACAGGCAGGTACAATTGTACAAGCATCCAGTGCATGGCTCTCTGAAGCAGTGGATAAGGTAGGACAGGAGATATGGAGGCAACTGGCAACCAGATGTTCTGGGTTCTTTCTGTGGTGATGGTGGTGGTGTTAGTGAGGCCACTGCTGTGACCTGTGAGGGGATGATAGGTCTTGCAATGAGATGTAAGCAGGTCTTTGTGCTGCTGCATGTAATAGGAAAAGAAATGAAGAAAAACAAAACAACAGCTATCTACCTAAGAGAATGAAAATAGCAAGAAAGGGGTGGGGAATGGAGAGAAATACAAATACAATGAACAAGGTTCATTTTGTTTTGTGTTTTACTGTAATCTCTGAGCATGGCAGAAGGATTTTGCAGACCTGCACCACTTGTGTTTGATAACAATACTGCAGAAAATTGGAGAGTATTTGAGCAGGAATACAATATTTTCATACAGGCTGCTTTTTCTGACAAAGATGCACATACAAAAGCATTTATTCTGGTTAATTTAGCTGGTTCAGTGACCATTGAAAGAGAGTGTTCATTTGTGTATGCACCTCCTGTGTTTGCAAAAGAGGGGGGAAACAATCATATAGTGGTACCGGCTGAAAAAGGATAGACCTATAGTGCTAAAAACATAAATTTAGAGAAATGTGTAACCCCAAACAAATATTACAATGGAAAGGCACTTATTTTACACAAGGGATCAAAAGCCTGGTGAAACTTTTGCAGCATTTATAACTGACTTGAGAAATAAGGCTAAAATGTGCAGATTTGGTGATTTGTGAGATGATTTGTTAAAATACAGGCTTGTGTGTGCTATTAATAATGACATAGTGAGAAAGATTTTGCTTTGAGACAGTGATTTAACTTTAAATAAGGCCATTGAGATTTGTCAGATATACGAGCTTACAGAAGAACACACAAGTATGCTTACAAATGAGAATAGCAGTGTATGTCACACTGACAAAGCTCATGTTTATAGTATGCAGCACATGATTAAATGAAACAGACCTAAGCACATGGCAGCTCCTGCAGGTCTTGTAACAGTCCCACTCCCCAAGGAAACCCTGAGTCTTTCCATCAAATTCCAGAGCAAGCTCAGTGAAGCATAAGGGTGGGTCAGAAAATTCAAAACATGTGACTATAGTAATTGTGGTGGATATCATGAACCCAAAAGAGAAAAGTGCTTAACTTTTGGTAGGCAGTGTCATTTTTGCAATATGTGGAATCATTTCAAAAGGTTTTGTAAATCAGATAAGGCACATTCTTTTATTAAAAGATTGCATTCTAAGAGGCAAGTTGATCAATTAAAAACCTGTGATCCTACGCTTTATGTTGATGGTGTGTTTGTGCTTGTTGAAACAGTTAATGCAATAGATTTGTGGGCAAAGAATGAAATCTTTTGTACTGTTTGGAATAGTGGGAGTTCCATAGAGCTCAAAGTAGATACTGGCTCAAAGTGCAATGTTATATCAGCAGAAATATTTGCTAGAGTAAAAGCTGCAGAACTACTTGATTTGAGAAAGTGTACGAAACATGTTGCTTATGGTGGTGAAAAGATTCAAACCAAGGCCTCAGTAGTGCTTTCATGTTACTGTGCTGGGAACAGCTATGACTTACAATTTTTCATAGTCAAGAGACACATGGAGTCATTAGTAGGCCTCAGAGACAGTTTGAAAATGAGACTGCTTTCATTTGATAAAGAAGTTCACCATGTAAACCTGCATGACAACAGCTCAAATTTTGCCCAAACTATTTTCTTTAGTGTATGCTGATATATTTGCAGACAAACTAAGCAGACTACCAGTTGTGTGCTCTATGAAGTTAGACACAGAGATCAGTCCAGTTATTAGACCAGCACAGAAAGTTCCAATAGCTATGCAAAACAGAGTCAAATACAAGCTAGACAAAATGGTGCAGCTAGCTGTAATTTGTCCAGTAGAAGAACCTAATGAGTGGGTATCCTCCATGGTAGTAGCTCATAGGAAATAGTCAGATGATGTCAGAATATGTTTTGATCCAAGAGATCTGAACAAAGCATTAAAAAGACCTCATCACCCAATGCACACAGTCGAAGAGGTTGCTGCCCTCATGCCAAATGCCACAGTTTTTTCTGTCATAGAGACAAAGAGTTCATTTTGGCAAATTTTGCTTGACCAGAAATCTTCATTGTTAACCACATTCAGTACACCATTTGGAAGACACAAATTTTTGAGAATGCTATTTGGAATAAATTCTGCCAGTGAAGTCTTTCAGTGTGCAATGGAGCATTTTTTTTTTCTGGCTATTCCTGTGCGATTATAGTAGATATTCTAGTAGAAGGCAATAGTGAAGCCAAACATGGCAGAAACCTCAAGAAAGTTCTGGAAAGAGCATGTCAAGTGAATCTTAAGCTGAATCCTCAGAAGTGCAAGTTCAGGCTATGAGAAGTAATTTATGTTGGTCACACTTGTTTACCAATTCAGGTTTATGACTAGATCCTTCAAAGCAAACAGCAATCTTGAGATGCCAGCTACTGGCAATGTCCAAGCCCTATAACATTTTCTTGGTATGGTCAACTATCCAGGCAAGTTCATTCCAAATTTAAGCCAACTTTCAGCACCGCTCAGAGAGCTGACACACAAAGATGCAATTTGGTCATGGTCAGAACAGCACCAAAGAGTATTTGATGCCCTGAAACAAAAAATTTCCAACCCACCTACTTTCAGCTACTATGACGTTCACAAACCAGTTACTCTTTCCTGTAATGCTTCTAAGTTTGGTCTAGGTGCAGTCATTCTTCAAGAGGGTAGACCAGTAGCCTATGCCTTCAGAACTCTTACCCAGACTGAGATGCCATATGCCCAGATTGAGAAGATCTTTTGGCAATCGTGTTTACATGTTGGAAGTTTCATGATTATATTTATGGTAGATCTATCCAGATTGAAACTGATCATCAACCTCTAGTAACTATTTTAAGAAAGCCTATGCATACAGCTCCAGATAGACTGCAACCCATGATGCTCAAATTGTAAAAGTACAATTTCAGTCCTGTTTACACAAAAGGCAGACTTCTTTATCTTGCTGATACCTTATCCTGATTGCCCAGAAAGAAAAAAAAACACACAGAGCAGCATAACAATGTGCAACTTGATTTTGAGGTCATGGAAGTGAGAAATTTTTCTTCCAAACATCTTGATGAGCTCAGAACTCACGCAGCTGCAGATCCAATTCTACAGAAGCTCAATTACTTTATCAGTGGAGGATGGCATTCAAGGCAATCTTGTTTACCAGTAGAAGAGCAACCTTATTTTCCATGCAGAGATGAGATTTTGTCTGACAATTATATCATCATGAAAGGTCCAAAAATGATTGTTCCAAAATCCTTGCAATCAGAGTATATTAAGATCTTGCATTGTGGCCACCCAGGAACTGATTCCACCAAAAGAAGGGCTAGAGGTCTAGTATTTTGTCCTTCTATGTCAAGAGATATTGAGAAAGTATCTTCATCTTGTTTAGTATGTAATAGTACAAAGCCGCATGAACAAAAAGAACCTCTTCAGTTAAGCCAGATTCCTGAACTACCTTGGTCGACAGTAGCCACAGATATCTTCAAGTGGAATGGTGAACATTATTTGGTGTTAGTAGACTCATTCAAATTGGTTCAAGATTGAACTACTTCCCAACATAACTTCCAGTACTGTCCTTACTATGTTGAAGCGACATTTTTCTGCCCATGGTAGTCCACACAGATTTATTTCTAACAATGCTTTACAGTTTACAAGTCAGCAGTTCAAGAGGTTTGCACAAGAGTGGGACTTTGTTCATATTATGAGTAGCCCCGAATACCCACAGTCAAACAGCTTGGCTGAACATGCAGTTCAAAGTGCAAAACAGCTGTTAGAGAAATCCATATCTGACAATACCAATGTTTTTCTCAAATTGTTAAATTTCAGAAACATTGCTTGTGATAATTATCTAGGGTCACCTGCCCAGAGACTTTTGTCAAGACAAACCAGAACCACATTACAATCAGCAGTATTATTGGTTCCATGTGCTAAATACAGCAAAGCAATGAAAGTCTAAGTATGGTAAAACCAGCAAACCACTCAGTTCATTGAAAAAAGGGGAGATAGCGAGGATGCAGATGTCAAAAGGTTTTGCTTGTATCAGATTTGTGAAATGTTTGTGTCAAGAGCTGACACTGTACATTGTGGAATCACAAGGAGTGGTTGTTACCATTGTCCGAACCAGTGTTATAGCATCTTGCCTGTGACAAAGACTCTAGCTCTCAGAGTGATTTGTCCAATGTTCCATTTCCAGAGAACATTCAATCAGCAATTTCAGTTCCTGAGAAAATCACTGAGACTCCTCAAGCAGAACATTCCTCAGTGACTGTCCCTGTTGCTAAACCCAGTCTTAGCTATTATGTCACAAGATCAGGTCACATCTCAGAACCTACTTCCCGATACATGGCAACCTGGACATAACTGTTGTTTTTTTTGTATTAGTGTCTGTATAATTGCATGCCTATTGAAATGTCATTGTTTATATGATACAGCTCAGTAATGAGGGAGGATATAGATCAGTATGTGTGATATACCTTTAAGAAACTTTCCAGTGAGTCAGCTCATGCATATTATAAGTACTGAGCACATGCAAGCAACAGTGCCATTTTGAGTGAGCAGCCAGAGTGTGAGCATTCAAGTATGTAGACAGTCAGCTAGTTAGATAGTTCATTTAAGTTTAATGTTCCTGCCATCCATCCTGATATATTTGTATGCAATAAACTACTTAAACAAACAACCAAACCTCAATGTCTTTTTAATGCACATAAGAAGAATGACAACAGGGACCTTTTGGCAACCTACTAGGCATCTGCCTTGAGAATACTCCATCAGCTTCTTGACATAATGCTTCAGTATGTAGGTGAGTATATGTGGCTCCCACATATACTAGAAGAGATAGCCAACACAATTGGGGATTTATATGATATAGCCCATTTTCCTGAGGTATTGGGAGCCAAATATTACTCTCATATTGAAATAATGGCCCCATCTGGTGAACTGAGAAAGGTGCCTGGGAACAGCAAAGAGTATCACTGCATCTATCATGTGTCTGAAGACCACATAGACAAGAATCCCGACTCCTACATATGGCACACGTGTGACCTGTTCCAATAGTTTTAGAGGAGTGTCTTTCTCCTTGAACATCTTACTGGTGGTGACGGCTATGGAACTCTGGCTGAAGACATCTATGAGAAATCCAAAGAAAGAAGCATACCTGGGATACAACTATACCCCATCACAAACAAGTGTCATTGTGGAGCATGTACTTTGGCTGTTGAAGGGACACTTTTATTGTCTGGATGCATCTGATTATTCAGTATAATCCTGGCACATGTGCAAAAGTATTTCAAATTAAATGTAGTGTTACACAATATCATACTAAGAACACGAACACAATAAAATCAGGATGTGGCAGTGGGCTGCAGAAGGAGCACATTCTAGGACACTAGGCAGAGAAGGCAGAGTAAAATTAGTGAGTGCAGTAGCAAGGAGCAGGGCATGTATATGCTTGAAAGAGGCAGGCATAGTATGCTGTTACACTGACAATGAGGTAGCAGTTTGCACACAGCTTTGGCCCAAGGTAAAGTAGATACACTACAATAAATGTGAATCATGCAAGCCTCACATGAGGCTGTGTACCCATGCATATGCTGGCCAAACTGCATCATACAAAAGCAAACTAAGAAACAAAATTCAAAGGGCAGACACACTTGTTATCATTTGTACAAGTGAGGGATGGAGAACATGTGTGGATGTCTTTCACAAAAAAATGTGCGAGAGATAAAGGCAGTGAAAACCACAACTGCACTCACATTTAGGGGTTTTAAGACCGTAATTAACAGAAAAACACAAAAAGCTTTATGTGTCATTGGATATCTGGATATGCGAAGCACTGTGGGCTGTTGTGGTACAAAAGACTGTGTGTGTGTGTGTGTGTGTGTGTGTGTGTGTGTGTGTGTGTGTGTGTGTGTGTGTGTGTGTGTGCGGGCGCAGGTGTGTGTGTGTGTGTGTGTGTGTGTGTGTGTGTGTGTGTGTGTGTGTGTGTGTGTGTGTGTATGTGTGTGTGTATGTGTGTGTGTGTGCACGTGTGAATGATGCCTCAATAGTAGTTGCAGCACTGAGGCTCAATCTACAGGACAGGTCTCGGGCATGCATGGCAGAGGGTTAAGAATCTCATGTATGCACTTGCTTAAGAGTTTTCTCTTCCAAAAGCTATAATGGTTGTATCAAAGCTTTGGTTAGATGTTGGTGTGCTTTTTGACAATGAGCAATGCCTTTACCAGCCTTTCCACTGTAGTAAATGTTACAACCATAGGGACATCTTCTCCTGCCTGTCATCACCACCAGACGTGCTTTATTACTGTGATCTTGTTTTTTCATGGCCACAATCACCATCATGCATGGAGGTATCACTGGAACAACTTTTTGTACAGTGCCTGTTGCATACAGACAAGCATGGCAAGACATGGTATGCTCTAAAATATGATGTAGTCTTTCATGTATCACACATATAAGACATACTTTCCTAGAGGTCACCTCACTCCCCCTGAATTAATCTTACTGACTATGAAATGGCTGTGGTAGTGCTAGTCTATGCCTTCATGATGGCTCTGCACATACATTAGATCATAGCCATTGACTCGGCAACTTCATGAGGAGGCCAGCAACCATCCTTCAAATGAGCACCAGTACCTTCCATCATGTCAACTCCCCTCCTGACCAATGATCTACTGGCAGATTCTAACAAATGTTCAGTAGGGGGTACCGTACTTTCCTGATTGCAAATGTTTTCATTAAGTTGTCCTTGTGTGCTGTGTGTCTGTTGGGTATCCACAGGAATATACGCTGTGTCCATGATCTGTGTAGAGGATCCATTGGTCACTTTCACCACATTGAACTCCCTGACAATATTAGCTCATTCCCACCATCATCATCAGAGGTTAAAGATCCTTCAATGCCAGGCAGTGGGAATTCTGCAATGTTGATTCTTGACAGATAATCACCTGTAAACACAGCAGAGCTCAATACTCTTGTGTAAGTATAGCCCAGCACCAACAGCATCTATAAAAATTAGATGTAGTAATATTTGTATTTGCAAACCAAATATTTAAATACCATACATCATGCAGATGGGCGTAAAGGTGGAATCCCTGATGTTCATGTATAATTCAAAAAGAGGCAACTTTACTCAGATGGTCAGTGAATAATGGGTCAAGGGCAATTAAGTGCACTATTAGATAGGAAAACAGCTATGAACTTGAGACATCCCCAGTTGATAATCTTGTTGTATGAGGAAAGTCTGTGCTAATGTTCAGCACCACATTGTAAGAACTTTTGGAAGTGTGACTGCCTCAGATAGAGGCCAAAATCTTTTCTATTGCCATCAGAGCTGGCTCAACCAAAAGTTAAACTCCTATTCGTCTACCTTCTTATATCAAGCTGACAGCATTTTTTTTTCCACTGCATGAGTAATGTTAGTGACTCGATTGTAGATCAATTCATACATATGGTCTTAGCCACCTACAGCATTAATGTCTGTCACTAGGTCATTCCAGACATAATCTTGGCAGGCTGTCCAAACAGCTGCAAACCATTGATATGTAGGGCACAGTCAGTGTTCTTCTGTTTACAATCCTTCTTAGACATTGCTCCGTAGGTATGGAAAACAGTAGCATTATCATTTTAGTCATGACTACCCCAGGCAACCCTTTACTACACTGTTATCTCATTTGTCTATTTACCAAGCTGGTATTATGTGTGGCATTTGCTTTACATATACAATCTACTTAGTGTCAAGCTCATAACTGTACTAATAAATTGTCCCCAACATTGTAACAGCCTTACTATTTCTATTCACCATGATAACATGGACATTTCCTCTCAACTGTAAAAAGATTTGGCACGTGATATATTTTGGAGCTATAAAACAGGCCAATGGCATGACACAAAATGTTACTATAAGTCTGGCCTGAATGTCTTCACATGTGCTCTGAATACTGGCTGCTGGGTGTGTTTCCTATTAGCCTTAACAATCCTTCATCACAGCAATTGGCTTAGCCTTGTACTATAATTCTCCCTCCACCCATTCAATAAATTTTAAAAGTAATGTCAAAGCTACTTTATTATGTAGAAAAGTAACTGAACAGCAAACAGTATTTATACTTCAAGAACTGAAGTTGAAAAATTTGCACTTGCATTACAGAAGCTGAGATCCAGCATCTCTAAGTAATCAATAGTAGAGTTACTGCTTGCATACTTACACTTTGCAGCTTTGCCACTTCTTTCATACTGAAGTGAGGCCCAATGCCTTCTCTCCAACTTATATCATGCAAGTTTATGTGTCTGGCCATTATGATTATGCAAATAAGAACTCAACTAATCACAATGTCTCATTTACTCAATTATTGTGTCATGCTTACTACCCATACTTTGTTTTGAATTCTACATGGCATTGTGTACATGCCTAGGCACCTGCAGGCAGTAGTATCTATGCAAGCGAGGTTCACATTATAACTCTGGGGGTATATGCAATCCCTTACTTTACCTAATGGAATGGAGTCTCTGTAATGCATCTTTTGTTCATGGCTTATATGCAGAGACAGTGTTGCTATAATTCACACCTTACAGCAGAATGCACACGTTTTGGAATATAGTTCATATATTTGCAGTTCCATCACAGGTCACACAACTGAGTTACCCCATGTTGTGTGATAGAGAGCAAAATGGATTATAGATGTGGTCAAGGCATTCCGACCACATTTCTCTGTGAATTGTATGAGGCTAGGTATGTCTAGGTGAAAGAACTGCACCTTTCAGGGCACACAGGTGAAGTGTGGAGGAATCTAAAATATTTCTCTACCTCTTCCACTGTGACCACAGCCAATAGCTACTAGAGGAAGGGTATGAGTGCCCTAATATAATACTGTGACTTGGAATGATGTGGTAAAGCCTGCTGTATGTGCATCAGGCATCACAGGCACAGGTGAGCAAACTACAGCAACATGAGATAGCAGTGTTTACATCTGCTTCATATAGTACAGGCTTAAATGCAGACACAAACCTGAAAAACTATCTGTGTTTGAGTGAGACTTCTGAATCTGTTGACATCATATAGCTGTAGGCAGCCAGTTTGTAACTTTTTTTTCCAATGCTGCTAATTCTATGCTAAGTTTCGTAACTCCAAGGTCCTTAACTCTATTGGTGAGAGTTGAGAGGTATGCCTTCTCTTCATATAAATATAACATGAGCACTTGACCCACAAAAATGTTTTACCACAACTTCCTCACCTCCATCCTGACTGTTCCTTAGGTTTTCACCTTATGTTTTACCCTCCGCAGTCTTCCCCTTTTTTCATTACTTTTCTATATTCACAAATTCCACCTTTAATTTAGTCAAAAACAGTATAATGCCTATGAAAGGCTTCTGCTTTACTATGTCTTCTTGCCACTTCTTTGTACACATGAGTACCTGGAGCCTTTAGGGTGCACATGTATGACCAGCATTCGCTGCTTTGCCTTATTTTTCTTTGAGGCTGTACCTTGGTAATACATGCTGTTACCACATATCAATGCTGCAGCTGTATGTGTGATATTTAATAAGTTGCCTTCTTTGCATTGACTTTCACTGCTGTTAATTGTTAATGAGCTCTGGGATTTGTAATTCAAACAAAGCAAAGATCATCTGTGTTTCTAATCCCAGGATTTGTTGAATAAACTTTCTTTTGCATTGATAGAATAATAATCCCCTTTATGAGTTAACATTCAAATTTAGTTTCTTTATATGGCTAGTAGGGAAATTTCTCTACCTGATCTACCATTCTTATTAAAAAAGAATTTAAACAAGTTAAATGTGTCACTTTGCGTTAAAGGGATGTTGTTTGTTTTTCACAAAATAAAGAGTTTTATCGAAAATAAGGGATATTCCTTTGCCCTTTCATCTTTTAGTTTCTAAGATGAAGATTTTAATGAACAAAACAATCATTAATAATAAAATATTTTCTATTTTATAGTTGTTAAAAGTGGGTCTATAGTATAAGAATGAAAGTGCATATGTGCGACTACATAAACTTCAACACATAATGCATGAAAACTAAAAATAGCAAATAACCACGTAAGTGAATGTTTCCCTAGGGAAAAAACGTATGCGGCAGTTCACTAAAAAAAATTATTTAACATCATAAACAGGTGGGGAACTGCGATTCAATGAATATGTGTCACCCATTCCGTATTCGCTTAGAAGCATTTTCTTGCTTCTATTATAGGCCCTTAAAAGCTACTCACTATTTATCACACTATCTTGATAGCTGGAAATATTAAGATGAATCCCCCTACTAGTGTGGACCCAGGAATGAGTGCTAACATGGATCTTGCAGCGGGGAAGTTCAGGAGTTCACTATTGTCATTTTCAACATTTTGGTATTTAGATATTATGGTCTCAGGATTATGGTTTTCAAGATTATGGTCTTCAAGATTGTGACAATAGATGTAGTTTTCCATTGTGATACATATTGCTGTTGCATATATTTCATGTTAGTCTTGTGAAGCCATCTCTTATAGAAGCCCTTTCCATTAATAGGATCCAACTTTTTGAAGTTTTCATGAAACTGTTTGATAAGCCACATCCCACTTTCAAGAGTCTTCAAAATGTATGCCAATATTTCCATCAAGATCCCAGCTCAGGTATTAGAGGGTAATATGCACAAATATATTCGATTGGGAACAGCTGTTTTGGTATACTGGCAGGCTAGAAGGACATTAATGCCCATGCTTAAAATATGTCTATGTAGGTATGTATTGGAGAACCATGTTCAATGTTCAGTCTTTCATTGTTTTTCCTGTAGGCAACTGATGCTTGGGAAATTTCACTTTGATCAATTATAAAGGAAATTAAAATGTTTTATAAGCCTACTAATGCAACTAATCTAGCATCATTTTTGCATTGCTGTTGTACTTCAATTTCCCTCACAGTATGTAACAAATGCTTTAACAAAAAAAAAAAAAAAAACTGAACTCCTAATGTGAAGTGGGGTCTATCTTTTCTCTTTCCTAATTTTAAGAGGTGGTAATAAGTGATGCTTGGGAAAACTAGGAAAGACTTTGATAATATTGTGACCTGTCCCACTGCTAGTAAGACTCTATCAAGGCTATACACTAACTGATTCCAAAAGGATTCATTCCTTAAGCTTGTAGGGTCAGAGCTTACCTTGTGAGGAATTACATGCCTTGAAGTTTGTTCCATATGCCTAGAAAGTGCTGAAAGATGGAAACTACCAACCATGACTAGCTCTATTTGGATGGCACCACCTAAAAGTATCCTTAAGCTAATTACAGGTACCAAATGTATTGACAAATTAGTGTCTCAGTAGTAGGAACTCTTCCTCATAGCTTAAGGGTCTGGGGATCAATTCTGGTATCAAGGTGCCATCTGTATGGGCATTATATTTTCAGAAACTACTTTTCACAAAAAACAATCTAATTGACTGGTAAAATTAAATTGCATACATATGTCGTATTTAATACACAATAATTAAATAAGTTAATAAATAAATAAACCTTAAACCTTATGATGCATAATGAAATATATTTCATTAATGTGGTTCTAGTGGTAGGCCATTTTAGTGATGCAAGTGAGTCATAATGCTGAAACCACAAATGTTTTTCTTCTGAAAATGTTGTGACAGAGGACAGTATGACTACCAAAGGCTCCATGTCTGGATTTCCAAATTAAGACACATATACATACCAAGGAGTAACCAATACATGTACTTGTTCTGCATCTGTAGATAAATGTTTATTGATATTATATAACATTATGATATTTTTGATGACTATGAATGTGGTCATTTAATTTGCTGTTAATAATTAATGTATTAGCTTGAATAAAAAAACTGAGGCATCTTTTTTACATGTTTTATTAAAGTTTAAACAAACAATTTATGACATTTAATTTAAATAGAAATATACATAACTAAAATAAAGAAGGAAAAGAAACCAATATCAAAAACACAACAAAACAACTATTTACAAGACTGCCTACTAAACAATGCAAATTCTGAAAGATTTCAATACTTAATTATTATATAAATATCAACAGTTATTTATTTCGTTCTTTGAGTTTCATCCACATGCTATAAAAATAAGTAATTCTGATAGTTCTTATCTTGATGGTAATAAGTTGCAACTGATGAACTTTAGCTGCAATGTTTTAAAATTCATTAACAGTGGCAGTAGATTCATTTTTCCAATTCTTGGTTATAACTTTCCTTGCAATTGATAAGATGCTCCATAAAAGTGGGCATTTTAATCTTGTGACACAATCAGATATTGTGGTATTAAGTAAAACTAGTGGTTTAGTTAAAGTAAATTTATCACTAAATAAAGCCTGTAAAAAAAGATTACTGTTATCGCAAAATGGCTTAAGTACAACACAATCAGATAACATATGTTGCCAATCTGCTTTAACCTATAATTTACATCTCCAACAAAACTACTTTTTTGTACATTAATTCAACTCTGTACAGTGTGAAGAAAGCTCTATACAGGAATTTCCAGGAAAACAATCTCCATTTGTGAGAGGAAGTTGCTTGGTATGATGATGACTGATTTTTTATCTTCTTCAGTTGGAAAATATTAATAATGAGTTTAAAGTAATCCCAATATCTTTGTTTATAATATTTTGTTTCTTTTTAACCACTTTATAAAATACCAGTCCCATGTATCAGAAAAGTTAAAAGATCAATTAATTTAGGAAAATAATGTCTTACCATTGGTAGCATTAGTTTAATTTTGTATTCAACAAATTGTCTACAGTTTTGAAAATCCTACCACATATCTTTGTCCAAATGAAATTTATTATATAATCAGCAGAATGCATTTTTTCTATATCCATTAATGGAATCCAATATATTAAGTTATTCTCTTTGAATTTAATCATTGTTGCTAACTTCAAAGTGAAAATATTATTATGAATATAAGCTGTAGGAAAGAGTAGAAAAAGCCATGCTTTATACATTGATATCTGTAAATAAAATGTATCAAGGTTGTTATTATAATGCAAATGTATGTAAGAAGCATTGATTGTTTGATTATTGCAATCTGAAAAATAATCTTTGAACAACCAGTGCAAAATTGTATTTGATATTAAATAACGATTTGAGTTTGTGAAATGATTAGAGTTTAACCAACAATTTCCTTCAAACTCTTTCCAATTAGCAGTATAGTAGTTGATTAGCCAGATAGATATTGTCCTAATGATTGAATAGGGTATATAATGCTAAATCTTGTAGGCCAATGCCATCGGAAGACTAATCTCTAATATGGTGGTTTAATGCTATTCTAGGTTTGGTGGAAAACCAAAAAAAATCTCAGGATAAAGAATTAAACTCTTTTATACAATTTATTGGTGGAGGTAAAGATAGTGATTTGTAACATATACAATTGCTGGTAAGATGATCATTTTAATTATGGAAAGTCTCTCCTCCATAGTAAAAAAAACTTTCTCCATTTATTTATAAGATTCTTTATAGAGGTTAAACTAAAAAACTCAGACATCTTTAATGCTTTAGGAACACGGTCACTGACTTTTTATTTATTTTTGCAATGTTAATAGCATTTTGTTTATTTTTGGAGATGTTTTATTTGCAAATAAGTTGACATTAATATTGTTAAATTCATTTCAGCTTGCAGATGGCTGATATGGGAAGATGTAATATGTGTGGTAGAAGAGGATAACATTATTCTTATAATGAGATAAGGTAGACTAATGCAAAATCACATTCAATTATGCTTTGAAGAGTAGCAAATAAAGTGTTGGTAGTCTGTGCATTTGCACTTGAGGAATCCTAAGCCAATTATAGTAAGACTATAAAGGACTCCTCACTCAATCTGAACTCAGTAATACTAGTTGCATGTATAGATGTGTGTGTGTGTGTGTGTGTGTGTGTGTGTGTGTGTGTGTGTGTGTGTGTGTGTGTGTGTGTGTGTGTGTATGCATGTCCCATCGACCACTTCTTATTCTTCCTAAGCATCTCTATAAATTCATACTCTTCACACTCATTCTCTTGATTTAACATAAAATAAAATCCATCCCAGGTCTCTACCATTACTCCCACCCCCTAAATCACATCTCACATTCACTGTCACCTGTGTTCAATACTTAAAAGTATTTGCACTGAGAATGAACAAATAATTGCCTTTCTTACCAATCCATGTCCAGACATCACTTCTGTGATAGAATCCACAATTAAAAATAAACCCCCTAATTTTCAACACCTACTGCCCTTTTATATACACCTCTATAATGCAAAACCAGGAAAGAAGGAGGAAAGAGGTACATGATTTGTTTACAAATGTCACCTGAATGCAATATTCATTGCACAAGCCAATACCCCCTCTGATACTGAACTCAGCTGGATCCTATTAAAATTCCCCTTCTGCCCTAACAATCCCCTCCTGTTAGCCATGACCTATCTTCCAGCTCCATCTCTGAACAAATTTAAATTCCTTATTTATGCTATCAATAATCTCCAATTTTTCTGTTTTCCCACCCTGAGTAAGTAACTGTACAGCTATCACATTCTAAATTTTATACAACACTTCCAATCTATCTCAGTAGATAACTACCTACATGTGAAGATACGCCAAAATATTGAAAACCTAAAAAAATACTTCCAACAATCAATTTGTCTCCCATACTAGACCAGCAAGATCCCAAGTGCGCAGCCATAACTCTTACAAATACCCTTCTCCAACTCTATCTTCAAGACAAGTTCTTGACACTCATGCACCATCATTTCAAAAACAATAAGAACTCCTGAACAACAAAGAGCTCTAAGTGCTTCTCAACCTTGGGTAACATTGGAAACAACCCCCACCCCCAGGCAACTAGACCAATAAATATTCCCCTTTTATAAACACATGTGCAATGCAAAGTCAGACAAGAAACAGGGAAAAGGTACATGCATTATTTACATACGCCACCTGAACATAAAAGTCATTATTCATGCCAATACCTCCTTTGAAGCAAAACCCATCTGGATCCTCTCACTGTCTCTGAATAAACTAAAGTCTCTTATTCATGCCATTGTCTTGACCTCACACAAACATAAAAGTTTCATCACACTAATATGTTTAAAACTAACCAAACTGTTTAGGGCCCCTTTCAAATGGCAATCCCAAATTCCCAACAAATAACAGTTGTCTGCAAGTAATCAATTAATCCACATGGGGCATGATTGGGGCAATCTCCTTTGCAAGAATCACTCTCTTTTAGAAATCATTAACAACCCCAAAATAATCTCTAATATTTCTGTACCACCATCTTCTTTTAGTAACCACATTCCAGTCACATTTTAAATCTTCCACCAAATTTCTAAACTATCTCCCAAAATTACTGCCTGTAAGTCTAGATGCCTCCATATACTGAAAACCTTAAACTTGCCTTCCATTTATCAATTTATCCCCCATTCTAGACAAACAAGATTCCCAACTCTGCTGCCATAGCTCTTTCAAATGCCCTTCTCCAACTACAACATCAAGACAAGTTCTTCCCACTTGCATATTGTCTATTCAAAAATAACAAAAACTCCAGGGTGACCAAAGAGCTCAAAGTGCTTTTCCACCTAAGAGATGATGTTTGGGCAACCAGGAAACTAACCCCTCCTAGACAACCAGTCAACCTTAAACTCCCTATGGACTCTGATGATGTAAGTCATACATTGACACAAATCTAACCATGTCATATACCAGCAACTATCATTTCTTGTTAAACTCAAAGACATTTGATTAGAAGTTAACCGACTAACTGACAATGAAATATGGAAAATAGTGCCATCCCAATACTATACAGTGCTCACAAGCTCTACTTTCTACCTTTGATTTCCTCAAAAAATTAGTTCCACTGTATTATCCCTCCATACCATTCCCGCTCTCTCCTCCTCTTCTTAATGACCCCCACCTTTCATTTCCCCCTTCTACTTACAAAAAAATCACAGTGAAAGACATGGAATCCTTATTTGAAAATATCCCCTAGATGCACTCTGTGGGTCAGACTACTTACTTCCTTGGTTCATCTCACTCTTCAAGGGCTTTTTTACCATTCCTCTACAACACATTCATTACATTTAATACAAAACGCACTGCCTATATTTGAAAATGACACTAATTAAGCCTCTATTCAAACAAACTAAACCTGAGACTACTTATTTTTCCCTATCTCCATTCTCCCTACAATTCTTATATACAACAATACCATCTTCACACATTAAAACAGCATGGGTTCTGGCAAACTGAAGTGCATCAACATTAATAAAGCATCTGACTTTATTGACTACAACCTCCTTCTATGGTCCTTTAAATGAGTATGAATTAGCAGCAACACTGCAGCCTGAGTTGCAAAACTTCCTGTCCAGAAGACTTTTCAGAGTCAAAATAGGGTCATCCATATCAGGCCATGTGATATTCACCAGTGGTGTTCCCCAAGGATCAATGCTTCCACTTTTCACAATGTTTATTAACAGGTTTTGGAATTATGTTCTAAACAGCCCTCTGATTCTTTACACAGATGATATGGCTATTTTGCGATGCAGAACCTCCCATTCTTCAATCCAAATCCAGGTCTGGAAATATAGCCAATCCCACTATTCATGGTTTATCAACCATAAACATGTTGTCCAGCACACAAAAGCCAAATGTATGATATTTGGAACCCTCAGTCCCTCACTGTCAAAGACCTTAAAGGTGTCCCACTAAAAATAACATCTCATTGATATCTTGGCCTAAGGCTTGAACAGACACTAAATGTCATATCCCAATGTGAAAATAACTAAGAAAGGCTAACTCTCTGCTATTCTGTGCTTGGAAAATATCTTCCTTTCTGTGAAGTCCTACCAGAGCTACAATAAGTAACTGAGTTCTCCTAGCCCATCTCAAATATAGCATTCCAATAATAACCACTTCTTCAAAGAAAAAACTCATCTACTCTACATTCCACTGAAAATAAGATTTTTCATTTTATCTTTACCTCCTCTACACAAGAACATGAGTAAGTCACAATTTTTAAAGCCAGATTGTTCACAATCAGATTAAGAATGTATATACTCTTACGGTCACTACTATTCAAACTCTTGTAGCCAAATTCCTTCCTGCCTGTTGCAGCTAAGCTTCAAACTAAAACCACTCCCTGCATTCTTTGAAACCTTTCTCAAGCTACTCCTTCTCTCTAAACTCCCCAAACTAAACTCCACTGCACTAACAACATTTCTTTCAATTCTTGATTCATGATTGGGATAATTCCATCCATTCTGTGTGAGGGGAATATCACCTTTCACCACATTCACAACACAACTCAAAAAAACATCTCTACTGCAAATCATTTTGCAGGTGGCACACCACATCTCTGCTTAATTTTTTTAAATGTTTAATGCCAGTTTGGTCCTTTACCAGGTTTATCAAATGTGAACTTTATGATTAACATATCTGTAATTGCTTGGCAATTTACTTATTTATAATTATTTAGTACAAAGCTTATGCATTCCCATGTTACATTTTTGTTTATACTTTTGGTTTCATAATACCTTTTTTAATAGTTCAGTTTCTTGTCAATGCATTCACCTGTAAATGGTCAATGGTCAACTGTGACCTGTATGCTACCCTGGACCAAATACCTATCTATCTATCTATCTATCTATCTATCTATCTATCTAGATATAGCTATAGCTGTAGATACAGATATAGATATAGATATAGATATAGATACAGATATAGATATAGATATAGATAGAAGATATATCTTTATTAGACCACTTAAATTCTGCATAAACAGACAGACTTTGTTAGCCCACTATGGATAGGAATAAGACTACTTAATTATCTTATATGCCATTTCTGCTATAAAAGCAGGATTATATATTTAAAATATACTTTTACTATGACTTGTCATAATTGCAGAGTTTATATGTTTCAGCATTTACTAACCATAGACAACTTTGACCATGCATACTTTCCATACTTGCTCTATTTGTATAGCATAAAGATTGTGTGATTGCTGTTTACAGGCAGCTCTCTCTCTCTCTCTCTCTATATATATATATATATATATATATATATATATATATATATATATAAATGTGTTTTACTGGACCACAGCCAAAAGAAAGTCCACTAAGTATGACATATGTAACAGAGTAAGAGGTCACTCTGCATGACATATGTAGTGGATTAAGAGTGGGGAGGAATCATCCTCCACAAAGAAAGTCATATCTTACATGATCTTTGGAAGATAATGAGTGGGTACACAGAAGACGACACCTAAATGTGCATAGAGTAAGCTTCATATGTTACACAGCAATAATCCTCAGTAAATAGAAAGATAGATAGAACAGTTAATTAACACCCAGGAGGTCATGCTGATGAATGAAAAGGTAGGCTTTTTTCACTGAAAATAATGAGACAGCCAAGGAATCATACGACACAAAAGGTGAAATGATTTTGCGTACATTCCATTGGTTCAAATATTCTTAGGGGAACTGATGTGAGACAGACAGAGAGATGAATGAGTGTCAGAGGTTGTCATGGTTATCTTGGCTGTTTTAACTATGTGGTATAATGTCCTTACAGGAAATTAGTGTGGGATACTAAAGAAGGGGAAGGTGAGTCACAGGTTGCCATGGTTGTGGGTGTTTGGCAAACTGTATAGGATAAACAACCTTTACCACAAGTGCATATTCTTATTTGTTTTCTGAAAAAATATTACCAATTCTTTGAACATTTGGGGCTAACATATGCATGACAGAATTTATTTTTGAAGAATAGCATACCATTTTCACTGTGAATTATAATGCAACTTCATATTTCTTAACCTTTTTGAAGGTTATTAATTCTTGTCTGTTGGCAGCTGGAAATTCATTCAGCTGGGATATAATAGACAGGAACCACAGATGAATCATAATTCCCCTGAATCTACTTTTATACTCATATCCCATCTTTAAATGCATTTTTAACACATATGCAGACCTCCTTTAATGCTGGTTTAGAAGAAGCAATGATTCACTAACTACTTGACCAATGTTAAATCAGTCACGTAACAATTTCCTTTTCCTTAATGACTTTTTTAATGTTTAAGTTTCTTATTAAAGTAAATATTTGATCTACTTTTGTTTTATGTAATTGTGAAAATCCACATTTAAAAAATATAGATAAAAAGATAACAATACATTACAGTTCTTTAAATTTATGAATTTAGCACTATTTTTCCTTTTTGGACTATATTTCATTAAGATAGCAAACAAAATAGTAAGAAAATGAGTATGTAAAAGCAGAAAAGCTGATGGAAACCACAAATGAAAAATATGAGACTATAAGGAAAAGTGTGAAAAAGTAGTCTCCTTTTTTCAACTCGTAACATCCATGTTTAAAAATTAGGGAAAAGGGGCTAGGGATAGATGGATGAATTCATTTAATAACTTGATGTTTTCTCAGTATACATTCATTGTAGTCCTTAATACTGGAAACAATATACACATTAAATTGGACTAAAAATGAATGTTATAAGCCTTTTATATTTTATTAGAATAACTTCATACATATACAACATGCATAGCTGATCTGTAAATATGAAATTGTCTTCTTCTTCTTTCGGCTTTTCAAAGTTAGGGGTCACCACAGCAGATTATCTTTCCGCTCATGATTGGCAGTGGAGTTTTACAGTGTCGAGTTGCCAGCCAGGCGCTCTACCTTCCACAGAAGGCACACACATGCACACACTCACACCTAGGGCCAATTTAGAGTGTCCAATCCACCTACTGCATGTCTTTGGGATGTGGGAGGAAACCGGAGCACCCAGAAGAAACCCACACGACCACAGGGAAGACATGCAGACTCTGCACAGAAGGCATCCTAGCCGAGAATCAAACCAGAGAACCTCTTGCTGTGAGGTGACAGCGCTAATCGCTGCACCACCATAGCCGCCTGAATATGAAATTATAAACATATCAATTCAAACACTATGCAATTCAATGTCTTTTACACACAGAAGGATATACAGATGGCAAGACTATATCATAGAATGTATGTATTATTATATTATAACAATACAATGTGTCAGTTATTTGATATTTTCATAGATTTCATATGCTAATAGCTAATAGTAAGAAATGCTACCATATACAAATGGTATTACGTGTTTCTTGCCCCTCTTCTAGTAGGTGTAAATATAACTGGATTTGCATATGTATGCTTAACCTTGTAGTAATGGTTGGAAACATACGTCAACCCTCTTTTGCTACATAACTGAGCACTTGCAATGGGTATGTACTTCGACTCATGTTGTAAATATTGTTTTACTTGAATACTTTGCTTTTACTAAGTCTGCACTCCTGAAATGAGTCTGAAAATTGTCTAGTGGGTTCAGAGCTCTAGCATGCTTTAAAAATCAAATAAAGAAAAAGTAAATGGCGTAGTATAGACTGCTGAGAAACCTTTTCATGGGAAGTAGTTTCTATTATATGTGACAAACTGTTTAATACACCCTGGCGATCACTTCTGTGTCTCTGCTGGACAGTGGCACAGGAAAATAACTTTCTTGCATGGCGTAAGCTATGGAACCTTGCTGGCTAGACTTACGTAGGCCCTTGGGCCGATAGCCTAGTACCTACCTATGAACCTATAAGGTATATGCATTTCGGTGAGTATCTATGTAATATAACAATCTGTAGTTTACACTTATGCTACAAAAAAAACATGCAGCTATTTCTGTTATTCTTAATTAATATTCCACAGAAATACATTAGAAATACGTAGTTACTTTATGTTGGTATGCAGAGTTTTTAAGCCACACACACACACACACACACACACACACACACACACACACACACACACACACACACACACACACACACACACAGATATATGATGTGATTGAATTGTATGATCATAACACAGAAAAAAGTCAGTACAGCTGAACAAAAATCAGATGATCAGACATGCCCTCTCCCCACTGTAGTTGCTATATATAATTTATAGGGAGATTTGGTATACAGGGGCTGTTTGTCTTTTTTCTTTTTTCTTTTTTTTTTGTTTTCTATGTTTTGCTGGCTCAAGAACTTTTTGTCAGTCTGGTGAAGTTTGTTTATATGAGTATATTACTATGTGTCATATAGTCATATACTCATATATCTATATATATATATATATATATATATATATATATATATATATGTGTGTGTGTGTGTGTGTGTGTGTGTGTGTGTGTGTGTGTGTGTGTGTGTATATATGTATATATATATATATATCTCTATAAATATATATACATATATGTATATATATATATATATGTGCGTGTATATGTTTATATATGTGTATATATATATATATATATATATATATATATATATATATATATATATACATACACACACACACACACACACACACACACACACACATATGTATATATACACATATATAGTGTATAAAGGTAATTTTGAGTACCAAACCTCTAAAATAATACGACTGTAAACCTGGATTCAGCAAAAATTATTTTCTTTTCCAAATTGTTGCATGACGATGGAAGAGTAGAGTGGGGTAACCCAAATCTGAAGAGTGCAAGGTGGGATCTTCCTATTAAAAATATTTATTTCAGGTTTGCTGAAT
Organism: Protopterus annectens; assembly: GCF_019279795.1. Taxonomy (NCBI): domain Eukaryota; kingdom Metazoa; phylum Chordata; order Ceratodontiformes; family Protopteridae; genus Protopterus; species Protopterus annectens. Next base: position 1,542,969,245 of record NC_056735.1, read on the forward strand.
ATGGTTTTCAGTGAAATAATTTTAGAGTTTTTGATTTAATTAGCACTGAACAAGTTGACTCAAAGCCAGTTTTAACATTGTCTTTTATAAAAGACTTATAGTAGCACTTGGGTGCATAAGTGAGCTAAATGAAAACATGATATATATATATTTTTCTTTTTGATACAGATTTGTTAACTTTCATGTATGCAGAGTGTTCTGCTGTGAATTCAGGCGGTGCTAGGAACAGACAGGATAGGATGGGGGTCATCACATCTGGTCAGAAAAAAGATGAAAGAGAAAAAATAAAAGGCTAGTAAATACCACTATAGCTGTGGAAAATATAAAACTAAAGTTTTCCATTAATCTATATATGGCGATGAATGCAACACATGAACTTGATGCTGTGCTGGATTGGCTTTCCTTCAAGTAAGGAGAAAGATAAGAAAAACAAAAGTAAGATAAAAGAAAATCGAATGTACAAAAGGAGCAAAGAATTACCATAGATATGTTCTCCAATCAACATACATGCATGCATACAGAAGAGCTCCAACACTGTTTTATGGAAAATAATTGAACTTAAGGTGGGTAGCATAATTACCTCAAGACTAACTCGCTGAAAATTAGAATACAACAGTGCTAACAGTGCCTATAACAAAACCGCAGCAGAAAATTTACATCGCTGTTATATACAGAGAACCTATACAACTAAAGTAAAGTATACATCTCAAATGGTATAAATGTATAAATTTGTTATAGATAAGTGGATTTATATGGTTTATAAATGTATGTCTTTGATATTTATTTGATATACATCAATTCATTTATAATGGTTATGCGCATTGCACTTTATATCAGCATCAAGTGGGATTGTGACAGGGAAGTTTGAAGGTTGCAGTAACTTGTATTTAATTAATCAGTTAGGAACTGTGAGTCATTCATTGGGTGGGGTGGGGTTAACTATGAAATGATATTTAAATGAAGGTGGTGGTGTGTTTAGCTTATCTGAAGACGTTGGTGACGAAAATGTACCCGTTTTTAACGTTTATGTATCTTTGTGTCTACACTATTAAATTTTACCAGTCGTGGATCCAGTGGAGTGTTTTGTGCTTCATACTACTTGGTTACTAGTTTTCCTAGCACTTCATTCCTGTTTTTCGGTTATTAACTTATACAACCTACTAGAGGGAGCATGTGAAGGGCTGTTTTCATGTATGAATTCTCAGAAACATCACAGATACTTGAATTTTGAGTGGGACAACCTACTCTGCAGTGAAATAGAAACAATTCTTCACTTCTTAAGTCTCAAACTTTGTGAATGATGCCTAATGTATATATTTTATTGGATTTCACAACAAAGTAAATACTATATGACTGAGGTTTGTTACTTCAAGGCCTGAAATATTGTTTTTTTCCTAAGAGGAATGTAGTAAAAGAGACAAGCTGCTAAAAAAACTATATATATATATATATATATATATATATATATATATATATATATATATATATAGGAATCCAATGCGACAAAAGTCAGTTTATAGAAAAATAATCACAATTTACGTTTCCAAGTTATATGTAATTGTGGGCTTACCTATGTAAGATGCTTTATACATATCATTTTAATTCCAAGAGAAAGTTTTGTAGAAATGAAAGAAAATTGGGAAAACATAATTATAAAATATTTATGCATTAGGTATGTATTTAAACTGGCTAATAGGCAAATGGAGAAATGCAAAATAAGGCTGTGGCAGTTCATGCTACTTTGAGGGACTCCAATACACATCACCATCTTAATCTGATCTTGTATGCTGGAAATGAGCTCAATTTGTTGAAAGAATGCATAGTATTAGCATTATCCAGGATCACAGACTGACAGTTAAAGACCAAGGCAGGGATTCACTAATCCTCCATGTAAGACTAACTAAGTCTTACACGGACACTGCAGTGTAAGGGTATGATGTCAGCATTTCATGCATATTCATGAGGGCACGCTGACTCAACTCTAAGGCTTACACGACTGCAGGGGGCATGTCAGACTGCCGAGCAGTCCAAATATCCACGCCCCTGCAAGTGCATAAACAGCAAATGTCAACAGAAGTAAGCGAGTCCACTCAAATGTTCACAAACCCAACGCTACACTCCCCCACATTCTAAATCTCTGTACAAGTTAAAAATGTAAAGGTTCCCTTCTTATTTATTATTCCCGACATAGCTGCCCGTATTTGCGCGTGTATGTGTGGGTTTGCCCATTGCTTAGCTACAGTTAGCAGTGTAGACATCGAAGAGGATAATAAACTATTGATATGCAAATTAAGTGAAATACCAATAGCGTAGTGGTAGAGCCCTCGCACAAAGAGTATGCATTCCGGGTTCAAGTCCCACCACTCCACTACCTATTTTCTGTAGGAAATGTGTGCATAAAAAGAATTCCTGACATCTACCTTTTAAATCCCAGTAAAATGCATTGAAATGGCCTATGCGTTAGTGAACAATATCTTATATATAAATAAGAAGGTGGAATGGTCATGCATACTGATAAATGCATATTTAATGTAACTTAAGCAATGTGAAGCGCTGCTAAGCAAAGTTCATTAGTATTAAGCACAGCGAAGTATAATTGCTCATAGCTTAGCAGTGCTTTAACTAGCACAATAGTTTTGCGTGGAGCTGCTCATAGCGGCAACTAGTGCAAACAAAACATGTTTGTACGGAGCTGCACACCGCACCAACTGGGGCAATGTTGGGCAAATTTGGGCAGTGTAGAGGAACTGCTCATAGCTTAGCTCTGCTTTAACTAGCACAATAGGATTGTGTGGAGCTGCGCATCGCACCAACTAGCACAACGTCGGGCAATGGCGAGCAGCGTAGAGCAACGTCGAGCAACGTTGGGCAAAGCTGAGCAAAGTCAGCTAAACACAGCCACACCTCCTATCCGGTCTGGCCAGTAGTAAAATAAAAAGCAATGACAGGCCTCGAACCTTGGATACTGTGCACCAGAATCTAATGCTAATGCTAATACTATGCATTCTTTCAACAGTATTAAACCACTAAGCCATGACAGGTTTAAATATGTATGCATTTCCAACACACTCAAACATGACAATGGAAGTTTACCCATAGAGTCTTTCCCTCTTTGTGCACCTTTTTTTACCACTTTCCTATCTCCCCATTTTCTTTTCTTTCAAAGAAATGAGCGCAGGGGTTAGTGGGAGTAAGCACTTTTAAGCAGTAGTTAGCAGGTTTGTGCGAGTGTGTGCTTAGCTAAGTTTGTGTGCCCTTAGCTAAGCTTGTGTGTGCTTAGCTAAGCATTGCACAAACCCGTGCAAACCTGCTTACAACTGCTTAAAAGTGCCTTAGTCACTCTGTATGTCAGGGTCCTTGTTCTGCTCAGCAGCAAAATAAAATACCTCTGTCAGTCTTGAATCCCAGACATTGTACACACTAGACTGCATGAAGTACCTCTGAGCCAAGGTAAACTTACAGCAAATTGCTGCTGAAACCAATATATCATGCATCTGAATGAGTGAATGTAAAGGCCAAATAGGAATGCCATAACACAAATCCTGTTTTGTGGATCTTTACCAGCAGTTCTTGTGGAATTGCATTACCTGACAGTGAAAAGAGAACCATCCATTCTAGCAGGAAATAATGTTACAGCAGCACTTTACAACCCCCAAACAGTATTATAGAAGGACAAACACTAGCATACCTGACTAGGGTAGTGGCCATACTCCCCAACTGTGACAAAATGTAAGAGTTAGACACCACTTGTACTTCAGGAAATGTGTATTAATCCATATGCTCTGGTTCTCTCAAATTCTCAACCTAATGTTACTAATATTGTAAAGGTGTACCTCACTTCGACCCACAATACCCTGAGTCTGTTCAAATATGTACTTCAGTGTTTGGGAGGCCTGGCAGAGCCAGAAACACACAGGAATATCAGCTATTCTGCTGTTACACAGTGTGCAAATTGCTTTGGAAGGAGTTCCAGAAGCATATCAATATGTAGGAGTACAACACTGAAATACCAAGGGATGTAGCCATGTACTGGTAGCAGCCAAATTTGACAATGCCATTGTTCCAGTGCTGAAAGGACCAGTGTGGTGCACAAAGAATAACAGGCTAACCTCGGGCGACCATATGGATAGGGCCACAGTTGGGAGCTACGCAGACAGACTACTTGCCCTGGTAAACTAACAGGTACTCAGCAACCCTTTATGTCCAGCAAGATAAAGTTCTCGCATTAAGATATAATGCCCTCTGTCCTACTGCACCCCTACCCAAATGTACAATAAACCTGTGTGTTCAGAGTCTACCAAGGATGTAGGTTGGCAGACTCAGTACAGAAATGTATACAGTTTTCTTGAGCAGCCTGTGCTAATTTCAACAGTAGAAAAGCACAAACTGTTCAAAAGTGAGTGAATAAATATTCACAGTATAGCAGTTCACAAACAGTTCATGTGCCAAATGAATACATCTCAATAACTACTTTTGTATGGCAGTAAATTGTATAAGTAGAAAAGAAACTACATACTCCCATGTATCTTGTGTTAGCATATGTAGGGATGAGTACAATTCTACACTGACAACTGTGTAGTGGAAGGGCAGCATTCAGGTCTGAGTACAACAATTATATAACTGGCTACACCCCTAGCTTCAGATATAAGAACTATACCAACCTTCTGACTTACACAACGGTCTCCACAGCAAACAAGCATGGGCCCCACTCTGGAAAGCTGAAAGGGCTACGCCTACCTGACATAGCAATTTATAGTATTGGATTGCTATGACAGTGAGTACTGCAATCACCATACAGCAGGCTGCATGCAATTACCAAATGGTGGCCACCAATTGGTGCAGAGGCCATTACATGTACATGTGCAGATACCTATAAAAGCATGCTGTACCTGCTGACCACACATGCAATCATCCCATTGCAGACGGTGAGGGAGAGAGAGAGACACACACACAGAGACAGAGAGAGTGAGAGAGAGACTTACATCCCCACCCACACCAGTGGAAAAAATATATACTAATAAAAAAATAAATTAAACATAAAAATATATAGTACATTCAGCCAAAGAGACTGAAAAATACGAATGCATACAAAGGAAAGGTATGTAACAGATATGTATTTACTGGCATGTATTAGATGTAGTCTAAGACCACTCTACATACTTTGAAACATCAATATGGGGCAGCAGTACGTATCTATGCACAGATGGCCTGCATAACTACTGCCATGGACATAGTGTGTAGCTGTGTGCAGTGGGACATAACTGTGATATATGTAGCTCAGCATTAAATGTCAAACATCTGAACCATGTTATCTGTGTTTTGTACAGTAGTGTGGACAATGTCTGTTTGTGGGAGTAGCGCATACAGCTATATAATCATGGATGTGACAGAGTAACAAATGCATGATAGTCATATCAACATGTAGCTTAGCATTGGCAACAGCTGTACCAGGCTAGTATGGTAATTGAGCATTTGCAGCTATATATACACCCTCTAATATTACTGTGTGCTCACACATGACACCTGTTCATGTTGCAGTAAGGCCCGACAGGTCAGCTGTGAGGTCCACGGACTTACAATAGTGTGGACCGTGTGTGTGTGTGTATGGCACACACATACGGAGAGATCTGTCTGTGTCAGATGTATTAGCATCTGTACATGTGCATAGAGCAAGGGACATACTGTAACTGTTTGTGAAAGGTGGATACATAGATGTTGTTGAAGGTTGTTATGTGCATATTCCTATATAGGTTGCAGTGTGTGGCAAACCAGACAGCATATAGTGCTGGTATATTACATGTGGTGGTTGAACGCTGTGGGTATGATTCATCAGGTTTGCAGTGTTGAAGCCAGTGAGGCCTGCTAAAGCTACATGGGCTGAGGACACCTTCAATGCATTCCGCACAACACTGTGCAATATTATGACATAACTGTATACCTCGCAACCTTCCCATACTCAATATTCCCACCATGAAAGGTGGACTGTATATGTGCCTATACGTATATCTATATGTACACCAATGGAAGTTCATATGTATGTGTGTATATATACACACATACACATATCTATATCTATATCCATATATATATATATATATATATATATATATAGAGAGAGAGACAGAGAGTGAGAGGAGAGACAGGGTCATATTTACTGCAACAGATGCCTGGTGACAAAGACATCGACTCAAGCTCAGTGTTGACACTGCATTGGCATCCCTCCTTGCAAAACTCAGTACCCATTAACTACCACATAGGTGGTAGTCTACTTAACACTGAAGGTGTGATAAGAGACCATGGGACACAGGTGGATAGTAGTCTCCCCTTTGATTGTCACAGTGCTATACTAGTCATGTAACCTGTCTACGTGGCACACGTAATCACAAAAGGTGTGTCATCCAGGGAAGTATAGGTCAGTGTCCCCCCTACTCCACACACAGAAAGCCCATTATAGAGTACAATGCCCCATGTGGTATGTACCTCACAAGACATCTACAGTAACTGGAAAGGACACAGACATACCTCACAAAGGGTAATACCTGCCTCAAACAGATGTCCTATGCAGACCGTCCCACAAAACTTCAGCTAGACCGTCTACCCAGAGGTGACCTTTGCCTAACATGCAAAGCTATGTGAAACCCAAAGCGGTTGGACATGCTCCACGTAATCAGATCACAATCCCTATGAGCTACACGCTCTAGGGACATAAAGCTTGTCACCTCAATAAACAGCACATGCTGGATGGATACATCCCTATCTCAGAGACATCCCATACACTGGCACAAACCACCTATCAATAGCAAACGAAGCTCCTAATTAGCAGTTGTCATATATAAACCTGATGAATGTGTGTGAGATAGTAAATACACCCCAAGAATCACCTCTGTGGCTCTGCTTGACAGAGTCACATGAAATGAAATCACCCGTGTGTCAAAGGCCAGGGTAGCATATGGCTAGACATCTATAGGTCCTAGGGCCAATAGCCTATAACCTACCTACGAACTGATACACACCCACATGTTCCTGTTGCAATAATTGCTTTGTGAGGTTGACTGAGTGTGATGCTGAATGTGTTGATGAATGTGTCCGAGTTCTGTATATGTGTGATAGCTAAGTGGGAACAGTTTCTGTCATGGTATGTAGTATCCTAGCTGTGATCCCAGCAAATGATGTGCATGCTATTGCTAGGCACAAAAAGTAGTATGCCAGACGGTCTGACGTAGTGTGTTGGTGTCGACTGGGGTGTCCCATTGTAGGCCACAGCAGTATATGTATGCTTATTGAGTGTGACTGCTGGTGAATCCAACCCCTGATTGAACGGTAGTACTACCTGAAGCTGTATGCCTAAACAGCACAGTAAGGTGTATGTACACACATCCTGGAACCACTGTTTTGTTTGTTTCCCGTAGTCTTCCAGATGACATACCTCAGGCATAAGGTCTTGTAACTACTGCCACACAGTACTGTATGGTACACAGGTAAAGGTCATGTGTGTTGCCATACCTTTGTGTCTGGTATGTATGTCTGATATGTGTGTGTGTGTATGGCTGTACCATGGCCAAGGTCATATGTGTGTTACAGGATATAGGTGTGTATCTAGCAACATGTATAGTGTAGTACACCAGTATGCCACCCATATTGACGAATGAGCACATATGTTAGGCAGGGGTTTGCCATCAATGACTAGTGTGGTATGCTGGTAATACTGTGACTGGACCCTACAATCATTGCAGTGGATTACATGACACATTATGCATTAGCATGATATATACCCCCTGTGGCTAGGTGGTGCATTGTGTTGCATACAGTGTGCCATATACTGTTGTATAGTCTTACATACCAGTTTATCTTTGTTGCTGTGCAGAACATGGTTTGATATATGGAGTGTGCCAGGCACTGTCAGGCAGCTGTGGGTTGAGCACTGATATGTGGTATTGAAAGTTTGTATCCTTTGACAGCCAATAGGTTGCTATATATGGCACTTAAATGATATCCATACTGTAGAATATGAAGTGTGCCACTTGACTTGCTCACACATATGGTTTCTTTGTCTTCCAGGGTAATGGCCCACCATCGTAATCCCACATACAGCACAGCAGAGGATGAAGTGATAACGGACACCATGGTTCAGCACTACACCATGCTGTTCTCAAGAACCAGCCAGGACCAGCATGAGCGGACTGCACTGTGGCAAGATCTTGTCTGTAGGGTAAATGACATAGGCATGCATAACCAGACATATGAGCAGGTACACCATCACTGCAGTGATTTAATTAGACATGTCCGGCAGCATGCGTCTGATATCCATAGACAACAGCATGCCACAGGTGGTGGGGTAGCCATCCACCCCCCCCCCTCACCAGAGTGGAGGAGCTGCTCCTGAGCCAGGTGGCTCCTGGCCAACAACAGCAACAGCAACAACTGACATGCATCATCATGGAGACCGGAGCCACCCAGCAAGTTGACATGGAGTGTGCAGGTAACATGGCATAGCTGTACACTACTGTTACCTCTACTGGTAGATCATGCTTATGTGACATGTGTAGTGTATAGTTACAAGATGTGGTGCCTAGTGTTGTGCAATAATAATATTTTGGAGTATAATATGCAGGCCTGTGACTGTCAACAGTTGTACTACTGTAAGATTGCAAACACACAGTAGCAATTCCACAGTTGTTGCCACTGACAAACTGTCTCATACCATTGTAGGTCACTCTGGTGTGACAGCAAGGCAGCAGACCCATGCTGGTGAGTGTGTTCTACATTTATTATTGCTAAATAAATGTGCATGTCATAGGTGAGGTGTAGACCATGTACACGTCACACACCAGGGCATAATGCATGCTGTGCATGTTTGCTGTGAGACTATGTACATCTCAGTAATGTGAGTAGCTGACTCAAACACATGCAATACACAGAGCATCCAACACAATTGTGGCAACACTGTAGTGGACATTGGATAGGCACAGTCAATACACATGCACACAACACACACAACTGTGACATACGCAGTACATGTTAACATGCTACACATGGCGTATTCATACACACGCTGTAAGGTCATACTTCAGTATCCCAATTGTCATCCCACAGCACACATGACATACCTGTGGGGTTGAGTCTTCTCATGTGCCTGTGCGACACTCTTCAACACATAACACATTCATGTTAGGTAATGCCCCCTACTGTGCACCTTACGAACCCATATAACAACTGTCCGTGTAATGGTGAATGTA
>NC_056735.1:1542978980-1543013980 GCF_019279795.1 Protopterus annectens
CCACTCAATAGACATCTAGGATCCTATCTCAGAGACATCCCATACACTGGCACAAACCACCTATCAATAGCAAACAAAGCTCCTAATTAGCAGTTGTCATATATAAACCTGATGAATGTGTGTGAGATAGTAAATACACCCCAAGAATCACCTCTGAGGCTCTGCTTGACAGAGCCACATGAAATGAAATCACCCGTGTGTCAAAGGCCAGGGTAGCATATGGCTAGACATATAACCTACCTACGAACGGATACAGACCTACATGTACCTGTTGCAATAATTGCTTTGTGAGGTTGACTGAGTGTGATGCTGAATGTGTTGGTGAATGTGTCCAAGTTCTGTATATGTGTGATAGCGAAGTGGGAAACTGTTTCTGTCATGGTATGTAGTGTCCTAGCTGTGATCCCAGCAAATGATGTGCATGCTATTGCTAGGCACAAAAAGTAGTATGCCAGATGGTCTGACGTAGTGTGTTGGTGTCGACTGGGGTGTCCCATTGTAGGTCACAGCAGTACATGTATGCTTATTGAGTGTGACTGCTGGTGAATCCAACCCCTGACTGAACGGTAGTACTACCTGAAGCTGTATGCCTAAACAGCACAGTAAGGTGTATGTACACACATCCTGGAACCACTGTTTTGTTTTTTTCCCCGTAGTCCTCCAGATGACATACCTCAGGCCTTGTAACTACTGCCACACAGTACTGTATGGTACACAGGTAAAGGTCATGTGTGTTGCCATACTTTTGTGTCTGGTATGTATGTCTGATATGTGTGTGTGTATGGCTGTACCATGGCCAAGGTCATATGTGTGTTACAGGATATAGGTGTGTATCTAGCAATATGTATAGTGTAGTACAGCAGTATGCCACCCATATGATGAATGAGCACATATGTTAGGCAGGGGGTTGCCATTAATGACTAGTGTGGTATGCTGGTAATAATGTGACTGGACCCTACAATCATTGCAATGGATTACATGACACGTTATGCATTAGCTTGATATATACCCCCTGTGGCTAGGTGGTGCATTGTGTCGCATACAGTGTGCCATATACTGTTGTATAGTCTTACATACCGGTTTATCTTTGTTGCTGTGCAGAACATGGTTTGATATATGGAGTGTGCCAGGCACTGTCAGGCAGTTGTGGGTTGAGCACTGATATGTGGTATTGAAAGTGTGTATCCTTTGACAGCCAATAGGTTGCTATATATGGCAGTTAAATGATATCCGTACTGTTGAATATGAAGTGTGCCACTTGACTTGCTCACACATATGGTTTCTTTGTCTTCCAGGGTAATGGCCCACCATCGTAATCCCACATACAGCACAGTAGAGGATGAAGTGATAACGGACACCATGGTTCAGCACTACACCATGCTGTTCTCAAGAACCAGCCAGGACCAGCATGAGCAGACTGCACTGTGGCAAGATCTTGTCCGTAGGGTAAATGACATAGGCATGCATAACCAGACATATGAGCGGGTACACCATCACTGCAGTGATTTAATTAGACATGTCCGGCAGCATGCGTCTGATATCCGTAGACAACAGCATGCCACAGGTGGTGGGGTAGCCATCCATCCCCCCCTCACCAGCGTGGAGGAGCTGCTCCTGAGCCAGGTGGCTCCTAGCCAACAACAGCAACAACAACAACTGACATGCATCATCATGGAGACCGGAGCCACCTAGCAAGTTGACATGGAGTGTGCAGGTAACATGGCATAGCTGTACACTACTGTTACCTCTATTGGTAGATCATGCTTACATGACATGTGTAGTGTATAGTTACAAGATGTGGTGCCTAGTGTTGTGCAATAATAATATTTTGGAATATAATATGCAGGCCTGTGACTGTCAACAGTCATACTACTGTAAGATTGCAAACACACAGTAGCAATTCCACAGTTGTTGCCACTGACAAACTGTCTCATACCCTTGTAGGTCACTGGTGTGACAGCAAGGCAGCAGACCCATGCTGGTGAGTGTGTTCTACATTTATTATTGCTAAATAAATGTGCATGTCATAGGTGAGGTGTAGGCCATGTACACGTCACACACCAGGACATAATGCATGCTGTGCATGTTTGCTGTGAGACTATGTACATCTCAGTAATGTGAGTAGCTGACTCAAACACATGCAATACACAGAGCATCCCACACAATTGTGGCAACACTGTAGTGGACATTGGATAGGCACAGTCAATACACATGCACACAACACACACAACTGTGTCATACGCAGTACATGTTAACATGCTACACATGGCGTATTCATACACACGCTGTAAGGTCATACTTCAGTATCCCAATTGTCATCCCACAGCACACATAACATACCTGAGGGGTTGAGTCCTCTCATGTGGCTGTGCGACACTCTTCAACACATAACACATTCATGTTAGGTAATGCCCCCTACTGTGCACCTTATGAACCCATGTACAACTGTCCGTGTAATGGTGAATGTAGCCATGGTACTGCAGTACAGGTACAGCATGCTATGTGCCGGTCTGGCACACATTAGTAGCTTTGAGTGACCACATGATGCTGCATGATGTTGTCACATGGTACTACACCACATCCAGTTATAGTGGCCACAGTACTACACATATCATTAATTGCTATGCACCTAAATGTTGTGTGTGTGCAAACATATGCACCGATACACAATCTGCATAGCAATCACCATTTGTACATAGTGACACACATGTCTTGTAATATTATTGAGCGTATAGGCCACATGACGCACATTGTGTATGTGTGAAGTTTAATGTTGCAGTTGTGTGGTAGCATGCCATGTCATGCTTGGCACTAGCATGTCCACAATATGTCCTACACTCACCATAACCACTGTACAATGTTTATGTTGAGCAATGTGGGTATTCCATCAGGTATACATGCACCACTCATCTTGTCTGTATACATAGCATGCATGTGCTAAACCTGTGTCCACAATTGTCTGCTAAAGACACAGATGCTCTAATCAGAAATGGATATCTATGTGACACACCGATACACATCCAGCCATAGTATGTATACCTGTGAGTGATGGTGCACAGGACATTGCAAAGCTTTTAATACTTGCACAGCAATGTTGTGTCCATCTACACATTGCATTCCAGGGTGAGGCCAATCACTGAACAAAACACACTTGCATCAAAGCCATGTATACTGTTATTAGCAAGGGCTGCCTACACTCACACTGCATGCTGTTGAGCAACACACGTCCTGCATGCTGTCACATTTGATATAAATGTTTGGCTTGTGATACTGTACCCCACCATCACATACTATTGAGTATGTTCTGGATTGCTGGTGGTGTGTGTGTGTCTGTAGTAGTGAGGAGTGTATATGTGTTCATGTGTGCATGTGTTCATGTGTGCATGTGTCCATGTGTTCATGTGTTCATGTGTGCATGTGTGCATGTGTGCATGTGTGCATGTGTGCATGTGTTCATGTGTTCATGTGTGCATGTGTGCATGTGTGCATGTGTTCATGTGCGCATGTGTTCATGTGTTCATGTGTGCATGTGTGCATGTGTGCAGACATCATGTACAGGTCTTAAAGTGCGTTTCCTGTCTCCCTCTCACAGGTGCTGATTTTGGGCTGGTTCACTACAGCAGGGAAACTGATGTCACTGAGCATGATAGTGATGATGATGATAGGTGTGTTGAGGCACAGGCATGTTTGCCAGGGTCTGTCATTGAGCCAGCAATTGACAGTACAGAAGTGTCCACCCCATCCATGCACACAGTCATACTGCCAATACATCCATCACCAATGCCCTTAGCTGAGGGACAGTGTACAGCCGGCATTGGCCAGGACAGTGTGGTATCTATGGCACATGCATCCCAACACAGCACCATACCTAGATGTCTGGAAGGGTACCACATAGGCAGATGTCCAGGGGTTCTCGTCAGAGCACTGCTGGCCATCATGCCACTGGCAGATGTGCCACAGATCTTACAAACTCGTGCATGTTTCAGGCTGTCATGGAGGCACAGGCACATATGGAATGGTACACCAGACAGGGAATAAGAGCACAGAGGACACATACCACGTTAAATGACAGTATCCGTGACCTAGCAGGTGCCATCCGTAACTACACTGAGGTCATGGATAGACGTTGGGGTGAGACATTAGATGTCCTCCGCAATGTCATGTCCATGTATCAGGACAGTGCGGGACGGCTGAGACGTCGACATGGACATATGCCAGCAACATCAGCAGCTGGCAGTTGCTGCGGACATCCCTCAAGTCACAGCCACTCCAATAGTGCCAGTACCAGCCCCAGCCATGTTGGGGCTGGGCTGTCCATAGACTGTTCTAGAAGACCACGTGCATGTGGCTCTGGACAGTCCCAGCAGAGACCTGGGTCCAGTGTACATCCATCTTCCTCTGGGGATAGTACCCAGTCAGGCTTAGTACCTGATAGTGTCAGTAGCACCCCTGCCAGGCACAGGTACCATATCCGTGGCCAGAGACGGTGATCTGTAAAGCCTGGCAGGTACAGTCTGTGGCTATCCCACAAATACCCGTATATGGCAGATGCCTGGTGGAACTGTGTGCATGCAGACACACACATAAACAACACACATAGGGCTATGGTATACACGCACACATCACATCAACATTGGCCCATAGCAGTACTCTTGGCCCTCACACACACACACACACACACACACACACACACACACACACACACACACACACACACACACACATAAATGTTGATTATATGGCTCACTGTAGGTCTCTGGCAAACCAACTACACACCCTGTGCATGTGATGAATCCTGTGCCACCTCCTGTCATCTGTGACATCGATGCAGGAACAGGCTACCATAGTGCTGATGCACAGGGTGACTTAATAGCAGTATAGCAATGTTAGCATGTTGTCAGCAGTAGAGTGTAATGATATGCTTGAAGGTGTGGCTGAGCAGGCATGATGCATGTAAGCTATGATTGTCATTGTAGTAATGTTCACACCACTGTTAGTTCCAATAGTGTATAGTGCACCCACATGCCACTTGGCTGATGTGTGTAGTATTGGCAGCATGTGTTAGAGAGTGGACAGTATGTGTGGGATGTGTGTTGCACAGATTTGCAGGTGTACATTTGTGAACATGGTGGAGGTGCACTGTCTGCATGTACATGCATAGTGGACACATGGGCAGGGTGACATGCCCTGTATTACACAGTATCACTCCATAGTCTTGATTGGTGGCCAGTATGCATTGTACTACACACATTCCGGAACCTGACTACACATGTGTGTATGACATGGTTAGACACTGTGCTGTGGGTGATACTGTTAATATCTGTCATTGATTTGCATTCTGGTAGTATACACTACTTCAACAGCCTGACCATAACCAATCATTAGACGATGTCTTGACAACTGACACACAGATGTAGGACACACAGTAACATTTGGACACTTCAGGTACTATACTATGCCAGTAACCAGTGGTATTCACCTGCACACATTACTGAGGCCACTCCTGTTTGGCATATAGCTCTCTCAGGTACAAGCAATCACAGTAGGGATATGTCCATCCACGTATGGTGATGCATACTGTGGCCTATAATGCATTCTCCAGATGACACACACATCCTCCACAAGGGTATCACACAGGCAGATCCCTGATGTCAAACCCATGCTGTAAAGCTTTAAGCCAACCAAAGCATAGTCATCCACCTTTTTGGAACATAGTATCCCCAGAGTACCACATAGGGAGTAGCTACCAACATGAAGAACAGGTACCGATGTGTACATGCAACCAAGTGGTACATCATCTCTCCTTTGATAATCACATTTCCAAAGGTATGTTTAAATCCCTCGGTGGATCACATAAGCAATAAGGTATCTGCATGCATATCCACAAAGGTTGTTCTACACCTATAATGAATAGCCATCAGTGATAGGCCCTGCTGCATTTGAACAGGTCTGACATCTACCTCGGACATAAACACTCACTCACACAATTCTATAGAAACCGTAATGAGTGTGTGTGACACAGTTGACCTAGGCCAGGGATCACTGCAGTGGCTGGCCTTGTCACAAGCATACAGATGTGACATAAGGTCCAGACAGCAGCAGCACACTCTTGAATAGATGACAGATGTGTTCTTGGAGAAAGCAGGGTTCCCATACATGAAATAATTGAGGTCACATGTATGTAGATGTATTTGCCACACAGCTACCTCACTTGTGCAATGCACATACTGGTGTCATACTGATATGTCAAACAGTAGTAAAAGCAAAACCCATAACCCATTGACCAACAGTCTCCCACACATCGAGCACACACACACACACACTTGTAAAGTGCAGGATTCAAACCCCTACCTAACTGCTTAATGTCACTAGAGGAGTATGCATTTACACAATGTGCTATACACATTACAGTGAGCTCTCTTTCCACAGATATATTTGTAGGGTGGTGACATCATCAGACCTGACAAAGATTAGTATACCACCTTTAAGGTGTTTGACTACACTCCAAAAAGGTTGCTCCTCTCCAAGGAGTTCACACACAAACAGACACACACACACACTTGTCAAGTGGAGGATTCAAATCCCTACCTAACTGCTTTATGTTACTACAGGAGTACGCATTTACACGATGCGCTATATACACTACTGTGAGTTTGCTTTCCACAGGTATATTTGTAGGGTGGTGACATCATCAGACCTGACAAAGATTAGTATACCACCTTTAAGGTGTTTGACTACCCTCTATAAAGGTTGCGCTTCTGGAAGGAGTTCACACACAGACACACACACCTGTCAAGTGCAAGATTCAAACCCCTACCTAACTGATTTATGTTATTACAAGAGTACGCATTTACATGACGCGCTATATACATTACTGTGAGCTAATTTTTGCACAGGTATATTTGTAGGATGGTGACATCATCAGACTAGACAAAGTGGGTTACAGTAGGTGACAATGGGTGGGCTACATAGAAGGAATGTCTGAACACTTTGGCCATGTGATCATCAACGGAGACTTCACTATCTAACTGTGTCCCCAGGGCCTTCATGACTTTCTCCATACATACTGGTGTACCACCTATGTGGTAATTTGTTTGCACTTTGTTTTAGCAAAACGGGATGACTATGCATTCTTTGTCTTTCTTGTTGGTTCATTGTTTTGACACCAGGTATCTGTGTCTGTAAGCCCCTTCTGGAGGCTGTGTGTGTCAGCCATTGAGTTGAATATGGACCACAGTTAGCAGTCACCTGCAAACCTGTTCAGCCATATTCCTCCCGTGCTTGCCTGTACCTCTGAGCAGTGTCCACTGAACAGGTGGGGTCCCAGGAGCAAGACCTGTGGCATGCCATTTGGGACTGTCTTCAAGTCGTACATGGCACCCACAACTCTGAACATGTGTGTTTGATCTGTGAGACACTAAGCCACACATCCTGTGACATACCTGTTGATGTTCAGGCTGGTAATCGTGTCCAAGATAACAGAGTGGGGAATGGTGGGTAAAGTCCTTAGTGAAGTGCAGGTGGGCTGTGTGGACTACTTTCTCCTCCATCTATGTCCTTGGTGACTGTTTGAAGTAAGTCAACTATGTTTAGGAGGCAGGATCTGCCTTTACCAAAGTGAGCTTGTGTAGATTCCAGTGTCTGGAGGTCCCCATTGTTTCTGTTTATGGGTTCCATGGCAATTTGATCAATAGCTTTGTAGACCAGGCTGAGTAGGCAATGGTTTCCAGGTTTTGTTGTGGCACCCCCTTTGTGGAGCTGGATGACTGTTAGTGTATGCCATTCTTTGTGTACATACCCTGTGGTACAATTGAGTCTGGGCAGTGAATGTAGGTGAGGGTGTAGTTCCTTTTGGGCCTAGTGTAAGACGCAGCCTGGGACACCATCCATTCCCACTGATGCTGTGTTCTTGACTTTGGAGAGTGCTGTCCTTACCTGCATGTCCATGACATCTGAGGCTCTGCATCCTTCTGTGATGGACACATGCCCTTTTGGGGGTGATGGGGGAGATTAACACTGAACTTGTCCCCAGGATGTGGCCAATGAAAGTTGATTCAGTGTATTCCTTGCCATTTGTCAGTAGCTGACAGCATATTTTGAAGATGACACCTACATGTCTGGTAAAGCTACAGCAGGCTTTGTGGTTGTTATTCTTACAGTCCTTGGCAATTAGTCTTTGGACAGTGTCCTTGGATTATTCCATCAGCAATCATTGCTACTTCCTAATAATGATCACTGATGCCTTTCCTTTAGTGAAGTTGGCTCTATCGGGTGTTAGATTCCTCCTTCTATTGTCTAGCTTATTTATGGCCAACGAACACCAGATTGATTTCTTATTTTTGGAGGAGTGCATCTTGGTTTTATTTGTGATGTCTCGATCCATGCATCCCTGTAGATGCTCATAGGATGCACTTATATCTCCTATAGCAAGAGGTCTTTGGAACCTTCCACTTTTGTCTTGGGATATGTGCAGTTTGCTTTTGAAAATATCTTCACGGCGGTTTAATTGGCTGGGTGGGGGTGCGTGATGTGGATGTCCAGTGTGATTACTTTATGATCTGATATTACCAGCAAGGGTTTTATCTCTGTTGTGGAGCACTGGTACCCCATGTTGGTGATGATCTTGTCCAGTATGGTGTCACCTCTAGTGGCCATGGTGACCAGCTCTTCCAGGGTGTTAGAGCTTTTAAACTCTAGGAAACACTGGGCAATGGATGTTGTACACAAGTGATTGTCCCACTCAATTTTTGGGTAGTTGTAATCACCGCATATAATGTTGTTTGATAGGACCTTGATATTTTCCACTGTTCTCAGGAATACTGTGTGAGGTTCCTGTGACAAGGTAGGTGATCTGTAGAAGGCTACAATCTTATGAGCAGCTTTGCACAATCTTAGTTGCACTTGCATGGTCTCCAAGGCCTCATGCTGTGCCACTAACCTGGAGGTGGGGGTATTCATAAGGTGAATGTGTACACCCCTTCCTTTTGTATTTCACTCGTGGTTTTGGGTGCAAAGGTCAGGGGGATTGTGAGTGTTTTACGTGGAGCATGTCCAACAGCTCTGCATTTGACATAGCTTTGTATGTTAGGCAGTGAACACATCTGAGTAGGTTATATGCAAGGGAGTACTGATGGAGGGTTTTGTGTATGGCATGTATTTCAGGCCACTAATGCTCTTTGTGAGGTATTGCTGCAGGCTTTCCAGTTGTTGTAGTAGGCTTGTGAGGTATGTAGCAAATATGGCGTTGTACTCTTTTATAGTTCTAGTGAGTGATGGGTAGTGGGGAACAATGTCCTCTTCCTTTCTGCATGAGACACATTTTGTGATGGGGTGTGCCACATAGCAGGGTTTCCTGACTACTGTGGGGATGTGATTATCACCATTGTGTCTAGTGTCCACCTGTGACCCAAGGTCTCTTGTCACACTTTCATTGTTAAGTATACTAGCGCCTATGTTGTCATTCTTGGCTACAGAGCCTTTAACAAAGGGGATGACAATGCATCTTTTGGCATTGAGCTAGAGCCCATGGCTTTGACAGCAGCCATCTGTTTCAGTGAGGCCCTTATGTAGGATGTCCACATCTTTAGTGTTTACAATTATGGCTCTTGGTTTGCAGTCCTCTGGAAACTTCAGTAGCCACAGACCTTCAATGTTGAAGTTTACTTCAGGGAAGTAGATACTAAACAGGACAAGACACAGGAATGGACCTTGTGGTACTGCACTCATCACTTGTCCAAAGTCATAATTGGAGTCTGCTACTTTCACAGTGTGTGTTCTGTCAGTAGGTCTGTTGGTAGCACATCTTGTGACATAGCAATTTATACATAGTTTAGTGGGTTTATCTATATTTCCAGAGTGTGAGGTGGTGTTGTACGCAGTGGCAGGATCAACATAGGCTGTGTGAATCACCTTACCTTTGTCGACAGTTCTGTTGACTGCTTCAGTGTCATCTATCAGGTTTAGGTGACATGATCTGCATTTTACAATCCCTACATGGTTGTGGTCCAGGGTTTGGGGATTGCAAATGAAATTTTTATATGTTGTATGATGATAAATTCCATGGCCTTGAACAGCGTGTTCGTCAGGCTACTGGGGCAATTGTTCCTGGGGTCCGTGGTGTCTCCACTCTTGTGTAGTGGGATGACCGTCACTGTGCACCATTCAACAGGCACAAAGCATGAGGTGAGGCTATGACTGCATATGGTATGTCAGTGTGGTGCCTGTTTATTCTGTGGTTTGTGTGTAACACAGCCTGTGAAGTTATCTGGTCCCATGGCTGCTGTGATACTGGCTTTGGAGAGTGTTTTTTTAACTGTGCAGCTGTGATGACAGCAACTTTGCAGTTATCCATTATAGAGATGTGCTCTTTCATGGGTGAGGGGGGGTGCAGTTAACACTGATCCTATCTGCAAGGATGTTGCCAATATCAGTTGGGTCAGTATATTTAGTGCCATTGAGTTGTAACTCAAAACAGATCTGAGTGTAGCCATGACATGGACCTGTCTGTTGGGCAGAGATCTCCTGAGTAGACAGTATGCAACAGGGTACAGATTGGGTTACACTCATTCTTGTTGCATGGGGCTACTGTTTGAGGCCAGTAATCCTCTTGTTAGGGTACTTCAGTGGTCTTTCTGGCTGCTGAACGTGCCTAGTCTGATTCATCACAAGTGTATTGTGGTACTCTCTGATGGGTCTGATGACTGATGAGTACTGGGAACCTCCTTTGACCTACATGCACAGACCTTGGCGGTTTGTGTGAGCACATTGCATGATTTTCTGACAACTTTGTGAATGTGTTTCTGGTAGTAGAGATGTATATTCACATTTGTCCATAGATCTCTTATTATCACCTCCATATTTGGCATGTGTGTGTGAGCATGGCCAGTATGACCTTTCAGTATGTTGTTGCCTGACATTTGCTTCGTTTTTTAAGTGTGTGAGCATACCCAGTATGACCTTTTTGTGTGATGCTGAATGAAATCCACTACATTTGTTGGAGTGTATGAGCACGCCCAGTATAGGCATTTATACTATATGTGTATGGAAAATCAAGTTGTATTTTTACAGCAGGCCTCACCTTTGTGTCATAGATCAACCAGGATCATGCTGTGCCTGCAGGACTTCCATGAGACACTTTGCAGAGACTTATCAACATTTCTACATACAGTGGGGGAAGTTATTCTTTGTACATTTTTACCCAGGGGCACACTTGATTGTTGCTGTACGTGTACATACGATGAGGGGTTCACCTGACACTTACACACATTTGCTATGCCTGCACTGCTATGTACGGTACACCATTTCAGTCTGTACTGTTGCCTATCATACTGGCTTGAGGCATACTACTGTACTACACTTCTTAGCGTCCAATGCCACATATATTAGATTACAACTTCATAGCCTACACAGCCCACATCACTCCGCCTGGCCTGATGTTCTCTGTCTGCATAGGCCTGTGGAGGAGGTTACCCATATGCGTCTTTAGGGGCATGTTACAGCATTTCTTTGTATTTGCATTACTGTACAATTGTCCTGCTGTTTCTGTGCTACTGAAATGCTATCATGGCTTAGTGGTTCAGTACCGTGACTATAGTGCACTGTATTGTGGGTTTGAGCCCTGTCACTGCTTTTTATTTTAATGCTAGGCAGACCAGACTGCTTAAGGGACAGTAAAGCTAATATGAGCCTGTTTACCTGTCTTTAATCAACTTTGCATGACTTTGCCCAACCTTGCCCAACATTGCTCAACGTTGCCCAACATTGCACTAGTTGGCACGGGCAATTTTGTTTACATATTTTAAATATCGGTAAATGCTGCTTAGCACTGCTTTATATTGCTTAAAACATGGCAATCATGCCTCCAGTGGTGCTGCAAGGCTGCCAATGTCAGAAGCACATACTACACTCCCTATACATGTTTGAAAACAGGTAGTGTCGAGTTAGGCATCCTTTTTATTTTATGCGCCAGTCAGAGAGAGGTATCATTTCCAGGGTTCCTAGTGAGCCAGTGTATGTGCTATGCGTTGCCTCTTTGCCAAGGCCAAGGCATACTGGGCACACCTCCTTCTGCCAACTGGGGCAGGCTCAGGTTGTTCCTCCTCTGAGTCACGCTGTGCAGGCCTTGGCAATGGTGGGGGGCTGTTTGGCCCTTCCCCATGCTGTTTCTGCTGCAGCTGTTTTCGCAAGATCATATTGTGTAGCATTGCGCATACCATGACAATTTGGGTACATGTAGTTGGTGAGTACTGCAAGGCTCCACCAGATGCATCCAGGCACCGGAACCATGACTTGAGCATCCCAAACACACGCTCAATTATATTTCGTGTTTGTGCGTGTGCCTCATTATGAAGTTCTTGTTCAGGTGTGTGTGCATTTCTGATGGGTGTCATCAGCCACAGCTCCAGTGCATAACCAGCATCCCCCACTAGGTGACTGTCAGGGATGTCCCCATTGGCAAATGTCTGGTACAGCTGCGTCAGATGCCAGATATGGGAGTCGTGGTAGCTTCCAGGGCAGCCAGCACACACATTCAGTATTATGCCCTGGGCATCGCACATGACCTGGCAATTGATGGAGTGGAAGCCCTTGCGGTTGATGTAGACACTACCCTGCTCATTGGCTGGTGTTTTGATGTGTATGTGAGTGCATGCAGTCAATTGCACCCACTACCTCAGGGTATTCCACTATTTGCTGGAAGAGATGCATATTGCTGGCCAATACCTCACGGGAATTGGGGAAATATACATGATCACTGACGTGTTGACATGACATTCAGGAACTGGTGCAGTACCCTGGATACTGATGCCTGTGAAATTCCCATTAGTTCACCATTTGGTCTCTGGAAGGTACCTGTTGCTAGTATTCTTAGGCCAACACATACCTTGGTTTCCACTGGGATTGGTTCCCTTCTGTTGGTTCTGTGTGTGAGGCGTGGCCTGCACAGCTCAACAATTTGCTGCAGGACCTCTCTGTCCACTCTATAGCGCTCCACTATTTCCAGCTCATGTAGCCCCTGGTAGGTTATCCTGGGTCTGTACACTTTTTTCCGCCTCCTCACTGTGGGTTGCTCAGCAACATTCGCAATGGCACCACCCTCAGCATCTTGCACATGTTGCCTTATAATAGTAATGGCAGCCCCTAACATTTTTTTGTCTCAGTTAAGCTTTTTAAGTTTTCACTTCTCTTTGTATACTGCAGTGTTGCAGTGTTTCTGAGTAAAACATGGGGGAATGTTGTTTGCAGAGTTTTAAGTGCTGGGCTGGGCTGAGCTAGTGTACTGCCTGTGTAATTGGCTGATTCTGATTGATTTCACCTGGCAGCTCTGCTAGTTCTCCTTGGTTAACTTCCTACTACTACTTTTCCTTAATTTTCCCTTTCTGTTTCCACAGGGGGCAGCGCTGCGCAAAGAAGTGCAAACACGCGCACACGCACACACACAGCCTTACACAGGCTTAGGCGGGTGCACATCCGCGCACACAGGCTTACACAGTCTTACACAGGTTTACACAGGCTTAGGCGGGTGCACATCTGCGCACACAGGCTTACACAGTCTTACATAGGCTTACACAGGTACACACAGGCTTACACAGGTTTACAGGCATGCACATGCACACAGTGTAAGCATCTTTGAAGAAACTTTGGTGGTAGCCACAGCGTATGCCTTCAGTTTCTGGCTTTCACTTCAGACAACTAGGGACACGCCTCTTCCAGTCTTCAGTAACTCACAGCAGACACATGCCACTCTGCTCCAATGGATTTACAGTGTTTGATACATACCCCCCTCATGATGTAACCTATCTACTACTCTATTACTCCCCTAATCCTACTCTTACACTCTAGGGACATGGTTCACATAGCAGGGAAAATTGGGATTCACTATCCTTGTACTCATTTGCATAGGATTGCCTACTAATGCTTGGTTACATCTCTCACACTGAGCTTCCCCCCTTAGCAACCACTACTCAGTAGCCATGTTGTCTTCAGCCTGCCATTCACTTGCATGGCAGATGTATATCTGTAATAAAATTTTTGCCTTTTAATTTTTTTTTGTTTTTTTAGAGTGCCACAAGTTTGCGCGATGCTGCGCTACGCTTAAACATCGGGGATCGGGGAAAAAATATTTTAATTTTTAAAAATTTTTGCAACACATATAAATGCCAATGGCCTTATATTTGGCCATTGGCATGCTTCCTCAACTGGATGCATTCTTTATTTGGAGCTGTCATTGCTCCGTTTTGCTATTTGCAGAACGGTACTCAGTTACCAACCGAGTACATTTCTGCAAATAACACTACTCTTACTCGGACAGGTTTGTGTTTCCTGGATCGCAAATGTACCTCATTTGCATAGCTTTCAGCAGCAAATGAGGTAATTTGCATAACCTAACACTGTCCGTTCAAGAGTAGTTTTATGAGCTCTCATGCACGTCCCTGCCGGCTGTTCCTGGATCGCTAGGCAGACATATTGGTTTCTGGAGTCTTACACTACTCTTAGACTCCGTGCAACCCTTCGTAAATCCAGCCCCAAGTGTCAGTTGCTGTGAAGTCCTCTTATTTCAGCCTACAAAATAGATCCAGGATTAAGCTTTCAAACTGCTTCCTCTGAAGAAGTCCATGTTTTAGTCTACTCAAGTCTGGACTATTACACTGCAGTCTAACTCATGCTACCCAACAGTGAAATGGATCAGTAGAGAATTGTACAGAACTCTGCTGTCAGATTGCTTACTGGAACAGGTCACTACCAACACGTTGCCCCTGTTCTGCACAGCTTGACTATCACTTCAATTCAGAATTATCTATAAGATTCTAATCCATTAACAGCTTTGATGCCATTTATCTGAAGGAGACAATTGTGCTGAATAGCTTTACTTTTGTTTTGTGTTCTGCCATTCAGGGCCTACTTCTAGTTTTACAATTGTGTCTTGAGAATTCAGGTGTTTATTGTTTTGTCTTTAAGGTACTGCGGTGGTGGTGCTGCGGTAGCACTGTCACCTCACAGTAAGACGTTGTCCTGTTTCATTCTCAGCTAGAGTGTCTTCTATATGGAGACATGTGTGAATGGGCGTACCTTCATTGAAGGTTGTGCGTCAGTGCCAGCAACTCGGCACATAAAAATCTACTGCCAATCATTAGCAGACTGGAGTTCTGCTGTGGCGACCCCTAACCAGGAAAAGTCGAAATACACAACATTGTTTTGTCTTTAAGGCTCCCAACCTTTAGAAAATGATACCTAAATGGCTATGAGAGCATTCATCCTGGGCTTGCTTTTTGCAAGTCACTTAAAATCTTTTTCAGCTTGCTTTTAAGGGGTGGGATGAATCATAATGACTTATGATTGTTTTCCTTTTCTATTGTTTCACTTTTTTGTTTTATATAATTTTATTGCTGCTTTCACCACTTATATCTGGTTTAGTTATTTCATTATGTTTATCCATTGATTTGCTTATAAATAGCCTTAATAAATTTGAAGATGAAGCTGAAGACCTTTTGTTGATAAACATAACAGCCTTGATGGCCACTGACTATAAATAATGAAGCAGAAGGTACAGAAACACAGGCAGAGTAGTATTTAGTTATTTAATTAACAAGTAAGAATTACCCTCAACTGTTTCAGATTCTTTTATTTTCACCCCATTATGGTTGTTCATAAACTTGACTACAGCTGACAGTTTATGACCTTGGCATTTTTTTCCTTTCCCTTCACTAGGAAGAGCCAACCAAGATGTATTATCACTGAAACAACTATCAAAGGTGATTTAGAGGTTTTTCACATTTTTGTCCTGGACCTAACCACCTGCAGTCAGTGATGCACCAGTGGGAATACAATACACTAAACATAGAGGGGTTTACCCTTATTCCCTCAAAGGGAGCTCCTTCCAAGCAGGCCCCCCCAATTACAGTACAAGTGGTGGATTCCCTAGTCTCCACCAGGGACAGTTGTACTTCCCTGTGCCTGCAAGTTCATGTAAGCTCCACACATCTCCATAAGAGGTAAGGAGGCTACACCCTTTAGCTCCGCCCCTTCACTTGACTGGCTCCTCCAGTGCCAGAGCCACTAGCTGAACTTCAGATACCTGGATCACATTTAGGGTTCCATCCCTCTGTGCCATGGAGCCAGGCAAGCCCTCCACCTTTTGAAGTAACTCAAGAAATGAGGAAGCAACATTCATCCAGATTAGGAAGCTGTTTTCTTATATTATCTGCAAGAAAAACAATTGTTTATGCTATTCATCTTACAGTGTTGACAAAATATATATGGTAGTATCTGGCAATAAGGACATGTTAATGATGATAGTTCCTAGAAAATGCGGCAGGCATGTACTTAATCTTTCTATATGGGACATGGCATGGCCAGCAAACAAACATGGAGGAGTGACATTTTTGTGCTTTCTAAGCGTGAATAGTTATGGTGAACTGGATTTATGGAAAAAGTTAATATAAGGAAGGCTGAGATTCTACATGAAACAATCTTTTGGCCTCCTTTTCAGATCAAGAAATGATGCAAAAATAGTGATAACGATGGAAGGTGTAATGTCCGAGATCCAGGGCTGATGGAGATGGCTGGGTAATTAGCAGGAGATACTGTCATCTCTTGTTTAACTGTTTATTGAGAACAATTGTTCATTACTATTTAAAACATTAGAGATGTGAAATCATACTCTACCCCCCTAGCAACACTATAAATTTCCCACAAGTAACCCTCCATTCTTGAAAAAGAATCTATTTATGTCAAATATTAAAACATTGAACAAAGCAAAAAAACGAATCCATTAGAATGTTATAACAAGGTGACCACAGTACTAAAGGTTTCCACTAAGTTAAAAATTGCCATACAAATAAAAATGTGCACCACAATTTATTTATCTTATGTAATGTGGGGTGTAATTTCTTTGCTTTGTATAGTCTGGTTATGTAGGCATCTAGATCCATGGAAATGGTACATGTTAACACTTTCCAGTTCTTAAATAGAACTGTAGAGACAGTCAATTGCATCTGGGAAAGTGGCAATCTTTGGATTCCATTGTTTCAGGAAGGTTAGACATAATACCAAGGATCCACAATTTGAGGTCAGGGTTACTAGGTATCTGCTTTGCTAGGGAAAATTCTGCAGCATCCAAAGCCTTTTCCCAAACAAGCTTAGCATCAGGGCATAACCACATAAGGTAAAAGTAATTGACATTCACCATGCCAAATCTCCAGTAGAACCCATTGCCCCAGCATATTTTCTAACTTTTCTGTGGTGTTAAGTGCCAAAAATTAAGTTTCTTAAATTGAGTGATGAAAAGTAAATAGATGGCAGGCAGCTTACCCTAGTTGTTAATTGTAACTCACTGCTCACTGTGGTCAATATTTAGACCTGTGGATAGGGAACATTTTTCTTGGTCTACCTCAAAGATATCCTGGCTGTAGTTACCTAGGGCTTGACAACATAAGGCCAATACATTGGGTTTTACAATCTGTCCTGAGTTATTTTTTCCTAATAAAACACTCAGGTACACATTCTACCTTAACAAATAAAGTTCTTGAGTAGGGACCTGGTTAGGAACACTGCCTTCAGAAAATGCCACCAGAGAATTTTCTCAGCCTGGAGCACGACATTACAATCCGTGTAATTCTGGGGGTTATTGTCTGAAACTGAGATAAAATGTAACCAACTCCATGGCTCCTAACAGGCACACTATACTTCAGCCACTGCCCTGTCATTGGCAGAAACCCTATCCCAAGAGGTGTGGAGGACGTTACATGAGGGTTGGTGTAATAAAATGAGTTCCCATGTGATCCAGCCTGGGAGAAGCTTCTACATAAATGGCCAAATTTGCAACCTGAGCACATCTGGACAAATCTGGGGCTCCCAAGCTACCAACTTTTTTGGTAAGCATAAGTTTCTTTATGGAGGAGATATAGACATCTTTGAAAAGTGAAGTAGATCATTTACAGAAAAAAGACAAAATCAGAAAACATGAGGATAAAAGGCATTCCCTGCCTTCTCATATGGTAGAACTACAATCTTAAGTATGAAGTGGAGTATGGAAATAGATGAAGTAGAGAATTGGCAGAGGAGGAAACATTTATAAGACTAACTGAAGTACCTGAAAGTGTGATTTCTAATTTGCATGGGAAAATATTTCCTGCAGCTAATGTACCCAATGATATTGACCAGGAAATGGAAAGAACTGACAAGGAGGGAAGAAAGCTTAATCCATTATTGCTGAGCAGATATCATTTACAAATCATTTGCAAACTGCATACTCATTTAGATAAAGTGTGGTTTCTGAACAATGCATACCATTTACATGGCATAATCATGGAAGAAAATATATCACAGTATTTTGCGACTATTTCAAGACTTAATTGTGATAAGATCAGCATATACTTAGGTGAGAAGGGCATTAAACAAGGTGGCAGTGGTTTTCTGGGTGGCATACACAGCAGTTGTTATTGTAATACTGGACAGTCAGAAAAGTAGATACTTTCCAAAAGTGACATGGGAAGTTGTGAGGGCCATGAGACCTGTTGAATCATGTAGAGTCAGAACTCTGCAGCATGACAAAAAGAGGGGCAGCCATGTCTGCTCAAATATCTTGATTTTCTGTTGCAAAAGGATTCTATCATATGGACTGGTCAGCTAACAAGAGAAGGAAAAAGGAGGAATATGGAGGCAGTTCCAGGAAACGCCATGTAGGGCTGGATTCAGCATGAGTTAACCTAGGCAGCTGTACAGCATGGACATAAAAAAAAAATCCAAAAAGCCATTCTACTTGGCTACCACAGCAGTTTTCTTCTTCTTCTTCTTCTTCTTCTTCTTCTTCTTCTTCTTCTTCTTCTTCTTCTTCTTCTTCTTCTTCTTCTTCTTCTTCCAGTGTCAGTGTGAATGCTGATCTGATCTCCAGGAAGACATATTTCTTATTCTCTAGAAAGTCATTACCTCTCATTGGTAAAAAGTCAGTGAGCAAGACTTCCAAGACAAGTTCAACTCACGGAAGTGTGGTCTTTGACTGATAGTCAAAGCCTTTGGAAAGAACATTGCCTGCTCATTTTCTGACAGCTATGGTTACTCTAAAGCAGATAAACAGTGCCAGTTGTGTCCTGTCCAATAGTTCTCAACCCAGCTTCCCATTTATGAGCTTTGTTTACCCAGAAGACTATAGGGGGAGTGGCAGCCATGGAACAAATAAGCCATGCCTTCATCATTAACTTAACACTGCTGAAGCATGAGTTGGCTTACTGTTTAGGTCAGAAGCAAGATGACCATGCAATCTCAACACTGACCAAGGTGTTTGAAGTCACTAGCCAAGAGCCCATGGTGCAAAATGAAGCCGAGAAAGCTTTAGGGGTCATTGGCTGTCCAAAGGTGCTGGATATATTGAAACCGTATTCCTAAATTCCCACCGTATTCCTAAATTCCTGTTGTAAAAGTGGCAGAGATATTCCAGCTGGTCAGTAGATGCATGGAAGGACAGCAGAGCAGTGAAGCAGAGAAAAGCAAGACCCAATGCTTTTCTATAGATCCAGCACATCCACATCAGGAGTGTGATTTTGAGAAGTTTTTCCTAGTTGAGATCAGAGGTATGAGTATGTCTGTGTGTGTGTGTGTGTGTGTGTGTGTGTGTGTGTGTGTGTGTGTGCGTGTGCGTGCGTGTGTGTGTGTGTGTGTGTGTGTGTGTGTGTGTGTGTGTGTGTGTGTGTGTGTGTGTGTGTGTGTGTGTGTGTTCTTGCTCCCTTCCATTTAATTCCTGATGGAAAATCACTCTGGGCTGCACAGTTTGTAACCATTCTGGTAAATTTTTGTGGATTGTGGTCAATACATAATGACCAATAAGCAAGTTTCAGACTTTGTATCTTTTGGAAAATGCTTGTCATTGCAAAATATTTTATTATAACAACTTTGTAAGTGTATAAGAGAAATACTTAAAACTCTGTCCGTGGCCAATTTTTCTATTATTTATGAATGTACAGTCATAAAAGAGACGTGTGTGTATGTGTGCATGTGTGCGCGTGTGCGCGTGTGTGTGTGTGTGTGTGTGTGTGTGTGTGTGTGTGTGTGTGTGTGTGTGTGTGTGTGTGTGTGTGTGTGTGTGTGTGTGTGTGTGTGCCTGTGTTTGTGTGTGTTGTAAATACTTGGTTCTTACAACCCACATTACTTATAGTGTAATGGAAGGAATCAGTTTAAGTAAAATGGAGCATAATCATCATATGAGACACGTTTGCTTAAGATACTTTGTTTCCAAGTTTTGTTGACTGTTGACAGTGTGTTTATTTTTTGGCAGTGAATATACTTGACAGCAAGAAATATACCAGTTTAATGTTAATAGTCTAACTGTAAATTCACTTTTAATTTAGCTGTTTTTTGCACTGCCTGGGCTGCCCCTCACAAGGGGAACTTGCATCTAGTAGGCTGTCCAAAGCTATTAGCAAATGCACTGCACATTTGTCTTTTGAATTCCTGTACCCTTCATATAGAAGCTAATTCTGACTATAATGACTAATCTAAGGGGGCGACGAAAGCCAACACACTCCGGCTAGGCTTATAAATGCCTTCGGGCAGATAGCCTAGTACCTACCTATGAACCTATAATTAGTGCTTTACTGTATGCTGTTTGACTGAATCTGAGCAGGTCTTGTAGTTTAATGGATTACCAGATATATTTTCAATAAATGTGAGTTTCAAGGAAAGAGAAGTTTACTGTTGCACATGCTAACAGTTTTTATTGTCAGACTGTATTTTTTTTTTTTTTGCTTACCAAATGACTGTCAAATTTGTTGCAAAATTTGAAAGAACGTTTTTTTCTTAAATCCTAATCTTTTTGATCATTTTAAACCTAAAAAAAGTATGGAGACTTACAGGTTTTATCAGTGTTTTTTTATGGTAAATGGGGAGAGACAGTCAAATAATGGGATATTGGTTTGCCTTTGTGTGTGGGTGTGTTGGTGGTTCAGAGTATTACCCTGCTTAGAACCCAATCTGACCATGATCCAGCTCTGACTCTATGAGACAGAGAAAGTATACAATCTGCAGCATCAAAAGGTACAGTAGTCTGCCCCAGGGCTATATTCAGAAGCACAAATTGAAAAGGGAATTGGAAACCAGGGAAAAGACATATAAAATTCATATGAGGAAATAATGACTTTTAATAGATCCGGACAAATACATATTTTAACAAGAGGGAGGAGCATGGGGTGACATACAAAAGTGGAGGAAGATGCACACAGGTGGATTATATCTTATGTAGAAGGGCCAATCTGAAGGAGATTGGAGACTGTAAAGTGGTGGCAGGGGAAAGTGTAGTTAGGCAGTATAGGATAGTGGTTTGTAGGATGACATTGGTGATCAAGAAGTGGAGGATGAGTGTGAGGGCAGCATCAAATTGTGGAAATTGAAAAAGGGTAATTGTGAGGTGATGTTCAGGGAAGAGTTAAGACAGGCACTGGGTGGCAGTGAAGAGTTACCGAATAGCTGGGTAACTACAGCAGAGCTAGTAAGAGAGATGGCTAGAAGGGTGCTTGGTGTGACATCTGGAAAGAGGAAGGAGGACAAGGAGACCTGGTGGTGGAATGAAGAAGTACAGGAGAGTATACAGAGAAAGAGGTTGGTGAAGAATAAGTGGGATTGTCAAAGAGATAAAGAAAGTAGACAAGAGTATAAGGAGATGAGGTGCATGGCAAAGAGAGAGGTGGCGTAGGCTAAGGAGAAGGCGTATGAAGAGTTGTATAAAAGGTTGGATGCTAAGGAGGGAGAAAAGGACCTGTACCGATTGGCTAGACAGAGGGACCGAGCTAGTAAAGATGTGCAGCAGGTAAGGGTGATAAAGGATAATGAGGGAAACGTACTCACAAGCAAGGAGAGTGTGTTGAACAGATGGAAAGAGTACTTTTAGGGGTTGATGAATGAAGAGAATGAGAGGGAGAGAAGGTTGGATGATGTGCGGATAGTGAATCATGAAATGCAGTGGATTAGCAAGGAGGAAGTAAGGATAGCTATGAAGAGGATGAAGAACAGAAAGGCTGTTGGTCCAGATGACATACCTGTGGAAGCATGGAGGTGTTTAGGTGAAATGGTAGTAGAGTTTTTAACTAGATTGTTTAATGAAATCTTGGAAAGTGAGACGATGCCTGAGGAATGAAGAAGAAGTGTTTTGGTACCGATTTTTAAGAATAAGGGTGATGTGCAGAGCTGTAGTAACTACAGAGGGATTAAACTGATCAGTTACAGCATGAAGTTATGGGAAAGAGTAGTGGAAGCTAGGTTAAGAAGGGAGGTGGTGATTAATGATCAGCAGTATGGTTTCATGCCAGAAAAGAGCACTACAGATGCGATGTTTGCTCTGAGAGTGTTGATGGAGAAGTACAGAGATAGCCAGAAGGAGTTGCATTGTGTCTTTGTGGATTTAGAGAAAGCATATGACAGGGTGCCTAGAGAGGAGTTGTGGTATTGTATGAGGAAGTCGGAACTGTCAGAGAAGTATGTAAGAGTGGTACAAGATATGTACGAGGGTAGTGTGACAGCGGTGAGGTCTGCAGTGGGAGTGACTGATGCGTTTAAGGTGGAGGTGGGATTACATCAAGGATCAGCTCTGAGCCCTTTCTTATTTGCAATGGTGATGGACAGGTTGACAGACGAGATCAGACAGGAGTCCCCGTGGACTATGATGTTTGCAGATGACATTGTGATCTGTAGTGAGAGTAGGGAACAGGTGGAGGAGACCCTGGAGAGGTGGAGATATGCTCTAGAGAGAAGAGGAATGAAGGTCAGCAGGACTAAGACAGAATATATGTGTGTGAATGAGAGGAAGGATAGAGGAATGGTGAGGATGCAGGGAGTCGAGGTGGCGAAGGTGAATGAGTTTAAGTACTTGGGATCAACAGTTCAGAGTAATGGTGAGTGTGG
The DNA here is from genome assembly GCF_019279795.1 of Protopterus annectens. Lineage (NCBI taxonomy): Eukaryota > Metazoa > Chordata > Ceratodontiformes > Protopteridae > Protopterus > Protopterus annectens. The sequence goes on from NC_056735.1 coordinate 1,543,001,865, forward strand.
AAGAGAAGTGAAGAAGAGAGTACAGGCAGGATGGAGTGGGTGGAGAAGAGTGTCAAGAGTAATTTGTGACAGACGAGTACCAGTAAGAGTGAAAGGGAAGGTCTACAAGAGGGTAGTGAGACCAGCTATGTTATATGGGTTGGAGACAGTGGCATTGACAAAAAGGCAGGAGTCAGAGCTTGACGTGGCAGAGTTGAAGATGTTAAGATTTGCACTGGGTGTGACGAGGATGGACAAGATTAGGAATAAGTATATTAGAGGGTCAGCCCAGGTTGGAAGGTTTAGAGACAAAGCCAGAGAGGCAAGATTACGTTGGTTTGGACATGTGCTAAGGAGGGATGCAGAGTATATTGGGAAAAAGATGCTAAGGATGAAGCTGCCAGGTAACAGGAAAAGAGGAAAGCCTAAGATAAGGTTTATAGATGTGGTGAGAGAAGATATGGTGGTTGGTGTGACAGAGCAAGATGCAGAGGACAGGAGGAAATGGAAACAGTTGATCTGTGTGGTGACCCCTAACGGGAGCAGCCGAAAGAAGGAGAAGAAGAAGAAGAAGAAGAACAGATCCAGACAAAGAAGTCAGAAACAACACACATCCAGACAATAGTCACACGACCAGTTCAGGAGTTGGTGAGAAGATGTTTGGGATGTGGATGGAGTGTCCAGCTGAACATAGGACAAAGGAAAAGAGAAAGGAACAACAAAATGGGAATGTGTCCTTTACTGCTCCAGCCAGAAAAAGTGTTCTTTATTGTAATGTAAAAGATTACTTTGAAATATTAACTCTTCACAGACATACGGCTGGGTGAGCTGGTAGTTTCACCCTGAATGGTCGCAGCATATCTTGCTTATGGTATATGACATTGTGCCCATTTTATCTAAACTATTAGAACGGTTTGCTTTTTTTTTTTTTTTTTTTTGCTTGATGTTGTTAATTCTTGCATCATTCTTAATATGTATTGTACATTTAGAATTGTTTTAATATGTTCTTGGATTGACTTTAGATATCTTTTTTTTACTTATTAATGGCATCCTTTCTTTTACAAATCCATTGCTGTACATACGTTTTTTTGCTTGCTGAGGTCAGCTAGTGGTCCAGCTTTTTAGTAGTCTAGCTCAGACACTGTAATGTGAAAATATTTGTGTTATGATACAGGATTTAGAAGGGTAATTTAGTAGGACTAATGGTGCAGATTAAGAATAAGCAGCAGCAACACTGGCCTTTAGTTACACAGATGGCTTGTTTTATTCTTTATCATCAGTGGCAGTTGCCATTCCTGGTATTAGTCAGCATTTATGTTGCTTGTGTGACTGTCTGTTCAATAGAAACATGCATCTTTTTCTCCAAACTGCATTCTTAGGAGATTGGGTAAATTACTTATTGTCAGGGTAAGTTTTTGGATTGCATGCTTTTGATAGACTAATGTCCTTGGAACTGAATGAGTTTTGGCCTCCTATCTTACTGCCGCAGGTTAGAATTTTAGAGAGAATGTGGCTAATGCAGTTGCAAGAAGGGTGCTCTTTCTAAGAGTAGAATGTCGGTGAATGTGTATTGGTACATACACAGATAATGTTTTATGCAGAAATTGGAGCTGGAAATTAAATGATTAGCATGGTTTCCAGTTTTCCTAGCTCATCAAAAAGTATGTGGATTTAGAGAATTTAGGTAATTTGGCATAATTTGGAGGAGGGATTATTGTCAATATTCCTCTTATTCACCAATAAATGTACTCCATATAAGGAAACTTTATGACCACTTTTTGGTTTTATGATTTTCACCATCCTATAAAATTTAAATAATGAAGTGAGGTAAACTGTATTTGCTTAATGCTTTTAGGCTTTTAAGGGCTGGTGCCAGAGACTTAAAGAGATTGACTTGAGGAGATGTTTGGGATGTGGATTTAAAATTTGTCACTATTTTGGGGGCTTTGTCCCCTCATTATTTTAGACTTTGTCCAGATTTCTTGTGTTAAGAGGTTGAGACGTATGGGTTTTGTTTTCCTTGAGACACTTTTTAGTTTGGGGAGGGAAATTTGGATGGAAGTATAAGTAAGCAAGTGATGATTATTTTTTCTGGATGGAACTGCCAAATCTTTAGTTAGAAAATACAGAAAAACAAAAACTATGTTTGCTTGTTGTTTCTGTGATTTTTTTTTCTGTTACAGTTATGTATTTCAGTGCAACAATAGGTGCTCTGCCCAATCCAAATACATGCTTTGAACATAACTGACTTAGATTGACCTTCACTATAAGGTGAAGCTTGTTGCCAATGGGCACTATAGCGCTACCTCAAATTGAAGTCTAGTTTCTCCACCATTGCCAGTATGCAGCGAAGCACATGCAATATGTCATACTGTGTTCACCCTTGGATTTCAGCAGCCTTTTAGTATATTTAATAACTATGTGAGTATGGCAGTTAACTCAAAGGATTCTGGCTATGAGCTGATAAGACACTTATTTCTCTTGTAAAGGGTGTGATTATCCTAGTCTCCATTGGCTTACTTTTTGACTCTGAGTAAGTCACATAAACAGATGGTGCTCTACTTTAATTAGGATACTGGGTTATGTCCTCTCAATGGTCTACTTAGCCACATGCCTATAACTAACTATGAATCTGTAAAGACAATATCTCTCAATGATTGTATTCATTTAGCCTTATTTGTTTTTAGGTTTCTCCTTGACTCCTGAGTTAAGACGTTGATTTGTAGTGGGCTATATACAATACTCTGACAGCGGTGAGCTGAGAAGATAAATTCCTGTTTCGCAGTTATGCATTTATTCATGATTTGATTGTAATCAAACATTTGAGGTATGAAGTCATAGTCATACATGTATCTATAATTTATGGTTATGTCTGTGAGTGTTTTGTCGGGGGGGGGAGTCCCCTCTGAAATGTTAGCAATCTGAATGCAGACACATACAAGGCCATAAGAAGGCTGAAACATGCAAGTCCACAGCTAGTGGGGTTTGTCTTTATTGACCTGAATTTGTCCATAACAGAGCTGAAAAGAAAAAAGGTCATGGACATTCAGAACTACCATATAGCTGAAACATCTGGTGTCCTTAAGGAGTCATTTTCATATGTCCCATGTTACCTTTAATGCAAGATGTTTTAAGGAATCACAAAGTTGAGCTTGACTAGATTTTTCTTGTAGTTTTTACTGATTGGTTTGGCTGTTTGGCCTTATTACTCATTGTTTTAGTTCGTTAGTTGGGATAGTTTGCAGACACCCTAATGGTTGTGGACATCAGCTGGGTACGACAACCCTGTGTTTCCAAATTTTAGTCAAACATTTCACTTATGTTGTGCTGATGAGACCATAAGAAGACTAAAACACCTATGCCCACAGCTAGTGAGGTTCAGCTTTATTGACCTGAATTTGTTCATAACAGACATAAAAAGGAAAAAAGTCATGGACAGTCAGAACTGGCATATGGCTAAAAAACCTGATATCCTTAAGGGGTAATTTGAATATATCCTGTGTTACATCTAATGCAAGCAGTTTTAAGGAATCACACAGTGGAAAGACTAGCCTGCCTAGATGTTTCTTTTAATTTTTACTAAGTGCTGACACACCAAAAAAAAAAATCAAAACTGCAGGAAAGAGGGAATGTGAAACATCACTCTTCTCCTTGACACTTCTTTTCTGCAGGGCCAAGCCCCCTGTACCTCCCAACAAGGAGGGTGAGCTCCTTATACTTCCTGAACTTATATATATATATATATATATATATATATATATATATATATATATATATATATATATATATATATATATATTTACTCAGTCTCTGTGTTTTAGGACTTGCTCTAGTGGGTCCCAACATTTCAAAAGGTTAGTGTGTGTGTGTGTGTGTGTGTGTGTGTGTGTGTGTGTGTGTGTGTGTGTGTGTGTGTGTGTGTGTGTGTGTGTGTGTGTGTGTATTGTGATAGAATAAGTAACTATGTCCAGTTTTTATTATTTTTATTTTATTACATTCTGATATCTGAAGTCTATAGAGTCAAAAAATGGCTTTAATTGCTGGGTGCAGGGGCTGTCTGTAGATAAAACTGGCTCTGTTATCATTTGTTCAAGTTAAGCATTCACTATTCTGACTATAAAGAAGTAGTGTACCACTTTAAAAAGGTCATTCTAGCCACCTGCTTAGTTTTCAGTAGAAAACATGTTTTGTTTCATTCCTCATAAATAATTCACCTTTTATTCATTGAACGTGTTCTCTTTTTAACGTATGACTTTTTTGAACGTGACTCTGTAGATCCCATCACAGTGCATACATTTGTTTTACATCACTCTTTCTCTCTCTGCCTCCCATCTTCAACATGGTATCTATTATTCTCTAGAAGACTTTTTTTGTATTGTTTTGTGTGACGGCCATGTAGCATTTTTGTTGTCATTATCCATTCTGCCTTTACCATTTCTCTAACAAAGCTAATGACTGTAGAACTGCTCCCACTACTTCATATGTTGTTTAACTCACCATTTATACTATGTGGCAATAGTCATCCTAATTCAACTAGAGATACTTGTTTCTCTCTGTTCTGCTGCTTCTAATATGACTGGAAGGGTTACATCTGGATATCGGTACAACAGTTGAAACAAGCAGTCATAACTTCATTCCAAATGAAAACCAAAAATAAAGTGCTGGGGCCAAGACCCCACTCCCACCAAATTTATATATGCTAACTCCATGCCACAAGCACACAGGAGAATACCCTAAAAGAATAGCTTCACTGCTTTTACACCATTAGAAACTGCATCAGAAGTAATTTCCTGCTGAAGGCAGTGAAGAAGGAGTCTAACATTATTGAGCTGAACTCAACCAGTTGGATCCTAGTCCCGTCTAAGTAGGATCCCAGTCTTCTTTGCTTTTTTTACTGTTTCTTTTCCAGTTGTGCACTTGTTTCATGTTTGTTGCTGAGAAACATAGTGCTTGTTTCTAGTTATATGAGTGGGTCTCATAATGACAATTCAAGAAGATCTGTGGATTGTTGTAGTTAAGGTTTCACGGTGTCTGAATCAGCTAAGCTCCAGATGTTGTGCAGCATGTGATTCAGAGAATATGGAAAATGTGAGTTTTATGTAAGTTTTCTATTTTTTCTCTTCTGAGATCGTGTTACTTCACACTTGCTGTGCATAGAGATAAGCAGTATGGGACCTTGAATTAAATTGAAGGGTATGTGGAGCTTGTATATTGCAAAAAAAAAAAAAAAAAATTGTGTGTCTTGTGACCATTGTAGAATTGTTACTTATGAATGTGATCTTCTGAGACTTTAACATGTTTTAACTGAAATGTTATGCTGATAAAACAATACAGTTAATAATAGTGAATCCATTATTGCCCTGCAGATACATTTCTATTATTATGTGTATTGCACATTATCTATATTATCATTTTTACATTCAGTTTAACCAAGCAAGGTTTAGACACTGACACAAATATTACTAAGATAATTTTCAGCCTTACTGTACTTGGTTAAATATCAATAATTTTGTATATATTTGTTTCATAGGATCACAGGAGATTACTAGGCTAATGGCTCTGGGGCCCTTACAAGCTAGCCAAGAGTTTATCCCCAGAAAAGAAACCACAATCAGCACCTGTTGCCCCTGTCAATGAGGGACACAGGTGGAACCCCTGGGACAAAATTGTGGTTGCCGATCCACTCATCAAGGCTGCATTTGAAGTGGGTCAGCGATGTACTTTGTTTGACGTGTATGGGTTGTCTATTTCAGAGATGGGGCAGCCTCTGGGAGACAAACCTGTCTCTCTGGCAGGTTTTGTTAATATCACATATTAGAGTTAAACCTTTCAATTGAGTGCTATGTGAGGAGTTAGACTTATGGATATGGAGCATCTCTAGTAGAGCAGGGTCTGAGATTGCCTTGTAGGTGAGACACAGGTCACCTCTGAGCAATCCGCATGATACAGAGTAGAGTGATAAGGATTTTACCCTGTCCACATAGGTCAGGTGTTGGAGGCCATGGATTGTCCTTGTGAGGTACTTCTGTGGCCTTTCCAGTTGGTGCAGGTGTTTGGAGAGGTACATACCAAAATGGGCATTGTACTCAATTATTGGTCTAATGAGGGAGGAGTACAAAAAGGTAATAACATCCTTTTTTCTGGATGTAATCATTTTAATTATGAGATGAACCGAGTAAAAGGCTTTTCTGACTACTGCCACTACATGATGGTGAAATGTGAGATTGTTGTCAACTTGTTTACCCAGGTCTCTCACCAAGGTTGTGTGCTTAGGGGGTTGTCGCTAATGTGGTAATCAGTAGGGGCTATGTTTTCGCTGAATGGTATAATAATAAATTTTTTGCATTTAACTTAAGGCCATGACTTTGATACCAGTCATTTGTTGCTGTGAGACCCTCTTGAAGTATGTTAACATCATTTGGGGAGTCAGTGACAGCACCCAACTTACAGTCGTCCACAAACCTAGTCAGCCACAGGCCTTTTGTCTTTGCCTGGACCTCTAAGAAGTAGATGCCAAACAATAGGGGTCCAAGATGGATCCTTTGGGGGTCACCAGTAGTGACAGGTCTGCTATCAGAGGTAGTGGCACTGATTTTGACCTTGTGGGTCCTATCAGTCAGCCAGTTGGCCACACACCTGATGAGATAGGAATTTATGCCAAGTTCTGTTAGCTTTTCAATGATGCCTGAGTGGGTGATTGTGTCAAAGGCTTTGGCCAAGTCAAGGTAAACTGTGTGGACTAAAGTTTCCTCATCCAGTGTCTTGGTGACAGCCTCAAAAATGTCAACCAGGTCAACAGGCAAGATCTGCCCTTGACGAAGCCAAACTGGGTGGGGTCCATTGCTTGGAGATTGCCTATATCCTTGTTTATGAGGTCCATAATAATACGTTCCATGGCCTTACATATCAGACTTCTCAAGCTAATGGGGCAATAGTTACCAGGGTCAGTAGTGGCACCACCTTTGTGCAAAGGGATGACAATGGCAGTTCTCCACTCTGCTGGACTGAAGCCTGTACTTAGGCTATGGTTGAATAGGGTGCTCAGTGGTGGGGGCTAGTTCTTGCTGGAGATGTTGCAGAATACAGCCTGGGATACTATCAGGTCCCATGGAAGTTGTGCTCTTTGACTTGTATAGGGCCTTTACCACTTGATCTATGGAGATGTTAGGTGTGGGTCAAGTATCTGGGATGTTGAATGGGCCTTTATGGGATGACGGGGGGAGAAGTTTGTGCTGAACTTATCTGCTAGCAAATTGGCTAAGTCAACAGGATCAGTGTAAGCGGTACCATTAAGAACTAATATGGAACAAACCTGGGCTTTGCCATGGAAGTCTCTGTTGTAACTGAAAAAGGCTTTGTGGTTAGCAGTTGTTTCAGAGGCTAATTTCTATTTATAATTGGCTTTGGAGGTTTTCACTAGTGATCTAATTTGTTTGTTGAGGCTAAGGAGGGAGATTTTTCAATTGGGAATTTGTGCATTTTACCCTTGGACAGCAGTTTCTTCCTTTTGTTGTAAAGCCTATTGATAGAGGATGTTCACCACATAGGTTTGTGTTTCTTTGAGGAGCAGGTTTCGGTTATGTTGGGTATGACTGAGTCCATGCAGTTGTACAGGTGCTTATATACTGCACTGGCATACTGTTCAGCACATTTGTCTGCATCCTCTGAGGGTGGTGGTGGTGTGAAGCTACTGATACCCTCCCTTAGAAGGTTGTAGTCAGTTTTTGAGAAGTTTTTTAGCCTGGTTACGGCTGGGGGGAGGAGTGGATGGGATAGACACTTCGAATGAGAAAGAATGATGGTCTGATCACACCAGCAAATAATTTATTATGAGGGGTGGTGCAGCAGTCACCCATGTTGATGAGATCCAAGTCTAAAATGCTATCTCCCCTTGTGGGGGATGAGACAAGCAGGTCTAGAATTTATGAAATCATGAAATCATTGGGTGAGTGCATTAGAGCAGTAATACTTCACCCAGTTTATGGTGGGATAGTTGAATTCACCAAGGATCAGGGTGTTAGGGGGTACCTTGATGGACTCAAGTAGGTCCAGGTAGGAGGAGTGGGTGGCCTGAGTCATGGAGAGGGGGGGTCTACAGCTGGCTGTAACTTGGATGGGGTGTCTTTCCAATTATCAGTTGCACTTGGAGAAGTTCTAGTGCATCATGCTGACAAATGAGTCTGGAGGTGTGCTTGTATTTAATGAAAATAGAAACTCCACCACCCTTTGTCTTCCCAGCCTCATTTTGGGGTAATAATGTGTGGAATGAGGTATAGCCTGGTAAGGCAGGAGTACTTCTTGCAGCCTTGAACCTAGTTTCCATGACTGTACAGATGTCAGCATCTTCCAGTTCTAGCAGAGCCTCCAGTGAGTGCATTTTCAGGTTAAGGCTCCTAGTGTTAAGCAGCATAACTTTCGATTTGCTTTTTGACAGATCTTTTATGTTGGAAGATTTGTCTGTGGGACATTGCCTAAAAAGGCAAAATGGGGGAGGCAAGGGCCTTGGCCAGAATCCTAAATCCCAGGGGTGACAAGTGGAGGCCATCTCTGGCAAAGCATTGAGGTCTATCAACCATGTCATCCCAGGCAGATAGATACTGGATCCCACTGGAATGACATCAAAAACTTAGCCAATTGTTGAAGTTAATTATTTTTTGTTGGCATCATTCTTGGTGAAAGTAGGATGCTGCTTAGGGCTAGGGTCATACCTGCCTGGGACACATACTTTGACAGCTCAATCATGTGTCTCTTCATATAGTCCAGGGAGGTATGTCTCAAGTCATTCACACCAACATGAACAATGACAGAGTCATACTTGTACCTGTTGTGGAGCTACTTATGTGCGTGCGTGATGTGGCGGATTCTGGCACCTGACAGACAACTGACCGTGATCTTCTCCTTGTCGAGCCCTATGCGGGGAACATCAGTGTGTCTCAGAATTGAGACTCCAGTGACTAGTTTGGTTTAATGTTGTGCTTTATGAGCTGTATGAGTTTATTGTTATGCCTTATGTGCTGTGTTTGTGAGACACTGGTGTGTTGTCTGCTGTCTGTGATGTATTTGATTTTGTGTGTGGAATGTCTGTGAGTGTAGTTTGGCGATCTCTGCTGTTTAGGTAAGTTTTTATTGAGGACCTCTGTATATGTGGGTGTGTGCTGTGCTTGGCTATGTGATGTGGATGGTGTGGTGTTTGTGCTGGCAATCTCCTCTTTGTCAGTGGTACTGACTAAGGCTCGAGAGAGCATGGATTCCAGTTTACTGCTATAGATGCATCTCTTGCAAGTAGAAGAATCATGTGATAGGAGAAGAGGGTGTCAGTGAACATGAGGCAGTTGCTACACTGTCTCAATATGCCCATGTCAACTAGGCTGGCAGGAGAAACTGATGGTAATTGTCCATAATGTTCTGACACTTTGATGGACTTTGGTAGAGAGGGTTTTGATAAGGGTTTGTCCACAACAGTGTAGACCACAAAAACCTTGTTAAATGTAAAATAAATGGCCTGAAGCCCAAGTGCTAAAACCAAAACTAAGAGGGTTAGAATAACAGACAAATTTAATCAGGCTACTAACAAGTAGTAATAAATGCAGCAGAATAAAACAACTTCAATGCTTAACAGTAAGGAGGAAGAACACAATAAATACATTATTTAGTTATTTATTTTTGTGGAGAGGAAAGGAACAGAAGATAATTCAAGATTAAGAAACTAAGAAACTATGGTGGTTTTCCTTCTCAAATGCTCTATCTGTACAAAGTAGAATGAGCTGATGAGATGGAACTGGGATGAGTGTCCAAAATCAAAGAAGCAAGGGGGTAGTCCTACCCAAATGATCACCCTGTACTCTGTGCAGTAAGCAAATGAGATGGACTGCAAGGAGTGTCAAAATTCAAATCATATTAATCAGGAATAAAATATATATTATTCCCTGCATTTCTTTTCCAATATCACTTACATAACAATTAAAAAGACCTAGCCACAATATTTCCCACTTTTGTACATCATTGAAAACCATGCTTTTAGCAGAATTACTTTTATTATTGTGAACATCTATGTTATTTTTTATCAGCAGGATTTTACCCGTGAAATAATGTCCCAATTCACATCAAGACTACATAATGCAGTCATTAATATTTTGTGTGGTTCTGTGATAAATCCTTTGCTGATATCTAAGTAGATCACATATGTTGTGCTTTCAGTTTTAATATCAGGGTTCTTAATTAATTGACTATTAGATTTTTCTAGCATGACCTACTATGTGAAGCCATGCCACCTCACACCTACAGCTCCACTGTTATTTATATATGTCAGAATTCTTTCCTTCCACAGTTTTTATTACTATACAACTGGCCTAAGATTGACAGGTCAGTCATTTTCTGCCTCTGTCTAGCTTTTGCTCCTTTAAAGCAGAATCACATCTTCATTCTTCAGTCTAAATCCTCAAATGATTTGTTGAAAGGTTAGTTGGATGCAGTATCATCCCCTTATGTATTTTATGACTCACACCGGTCTCCATTGTCTTAACTATCACTACTTGTTAAAGTTCCTTCATGACCTTTTCCCTCTAAAAAGATTGAAACCTGCCAAATTAAGGAATTCTAAACACAGGGCATACAATGGTTGAGGAACACTAAATTAAAGATGCCTGTTAATGTTGTCTACATGTGGACTGCTATTTTTAGTCAAATGTTCAGTATATTATTGGATTCCATTTAACAACCATATTATGTCACTTGGTTTGCTGAAAAGGTTCTAAAAAATAAGCAATGCATATCAATAATATCTCACAATCCAACTTAAAATAGAATCTTATTTAACTTTATTTTAATTATTTATTGGTTCCTGTCTCTAGTATTATATCAAACAGCAATGCATTTTACTCTACTGATTTGTTCTTTGACACCCGGATTTCCATTTACTTTCCAGACATAGTGGTAACAATTATATGAGTAACAACTGTTTGTTTCTGAGCTCCTAACAACATAAGTTAAAATGTTTTTCACATCTGGCAAGTCATTATTATTATTATTATTATTAAGTTCATACAGCTTTGTAATTGTGCTTTTGTACTCAGAAAGTGCATCTGGTAAGCTATGTATAGTTCATTTTGAAAACAGAAACCCTTTTACAAAAAACAGGTGGCATAATTACGATGTAGCCACAACAAAGCAGAGGAACTCCCCTACTGACTTTCTTGTATGATGACTTCATTGCAAAGAACCTTTGAATATGTATATTTTCTGTATTATATCATGTTTTGTTTGAGTACAGCTTTTAACAGACAAACAATTACAGTTTTGTGTCTAAAGATGTGCAATGAGCATTGAAAATAAACTTTCTGACAATTCTGCTGTCATTTCTTAATGAAGTTTTATGTCTTTTAGCAACCATTCAAGCTTTAACGTGTACTGCTACATGACATCAAGTAAAAACAAACACTGCAGTCATAGTAACTACTGTTATTAATTGGTTTATTCTTGCAATCATAGGTGTGGTTGCTAGAATTATCTGTTCAAAATTTCAGATATTGTTTGCATTTTGCATCATCTAGAGGTGCATGGTTAGTTCATTGTCATACATCCAAAGAACCAGAACATTTTTTGTCTTGAACATCATAAGTTCTACTTCGCTATTAGACTAGCTGTAAGCTGCAGTATATGCCTTCTGTTATGTCATGCATTCACTTTACTGCTTTAACGTGCTGTTGTCTGCAGTTTATTATACAAACAATATTTTCTGACATGCACAAGTAGATATGAGTTTTCAGTAAAACAAATGGCTTTCCTCAGTGAACAGCACATGCATTACGGTATTATGTATTTGACCTTTTTCACATGTCCTTTGAATTAGGGCTAAAGTGAATAGCTTGTATATCTTTCAAAAATGCTGAACTTGTGCGACTCAGTCAAGTCTATACAATGAGGAACATTAGTGCAAAATACAGGCTTTAATTTCAGAACAGTACAGACAGGTGTTTAAATTAGCAAAAATGAGGACTTTTAAAATTAACAAATACAGTAAGGACATGACTACTCTTTTTAAGCATTTTAGTTGCCATCTGGTATGTACTAGGTTATATTAAAGCAGTAGTGCAGGGTCATATAGTCAAACTGCCGCTATCTTCCACACTGGAAAATAA
>NC_056735.1:1543016480-1543071480 GCF_019279795.1 Protopterus annectens
GTCAAATCTAAGATTGTTATCGATTACTACTCCTAGAAGTTTAGTGTGTGCTGTTGGGGTGATCATGATATTATCTTTGGAGTGTATACTGAAATCATTGTTTAGTGCAGAAGATCTACCAGGAGAGAAGATAATTAGGTTTGTTTTTTGGGATTGAATATAAGTTTAATGCTAGAAAACCATGCTTCAGCAAGTGTAAAGTTGCGTTGTGTTATTGTTTGTAGTTTGTTTAAGGTTGGGGCAGCACATATGATAGTAGTATCATCAGCATATTGCACTATAAAGGCAGAGGGGGAGGATGCAGCTATTTGATTTGTAAATATGGAGAATAGTAAAGGACCAAGAATGGAACCTTGAGGGACTCCTATGGATACTGGTAGAAGGGAGGATAGTTGGTCCTGCCACAGAACTGCTTGTTGTCGGCCTGATAAGTAGCTGTTGAACCAAGATATAGTGGGGGAGGTTAAGTTAAGGGTAGACAGAGTTTTGAGCAGCATGCTGTGGTTGATATATATATATATATATATATATATATATATATATATATATATATATATATATATATATAAATGGTTACAGGTCAAAACAGCGAATTCTCTTATGATTGAATGTTTTTTGTAGCTGTAAATAAGGGTGAAAGCTCCCATGAGTAAATTTTTTTAATGGAGTTTTATGTGCAGTCTTTTGTATGCAATCACTGTACAGTGAGGTCAGGGAGTTTGCCGTTACCCCACTTAATTAATCCTGTTAAATATAATTAGCAGGGGTGAAATATAATATTACTACTGAGAAGTATAATGGCAGCTTGTTTGCCCAAAAAGTCAGCCTCATATCTGCACACCACTCTGCTGTTCCACACTTTCTTGCCATGACAATTAACCTACGAACATCCAAGATTTACAGACATACAACCTATTAACATCAAGACATAACAAGATGCCAACCACAGAAGGAAACAATTGCAATTAGTAATGTGTTTACAATATATTTTTGACACAGTAATACAAGTCCAAGTTAAATAAGTCCTGGCCGATACTTGTGAGATGGACCCCACCCAAACAGAATCAGACGGGATCCATGTCCACAATGTCTCACTGTTTAGTGATGAAACATCCCAGGTGAGTTGCAGCCCAGGCCATTCTTTTGTTAATGAATTTGCTGGTAGACTCAGCTGGTATAGGAAAAAGCATTCCGCGTCAACAAAGATGAGGGGCAATAGCAGCCCAAATCAAGAAGGAATTCAACGGCTGTGATCAAGTTGTAGAAATCCTTTGAAGATGCTGGTCAACAGGTGCTGCTTAGGAATCCAGTCAATGTAATTACTTCCCAGTTTCAACAATAAAAGATGAGGCTGTCCAATATGTCTTTGAGGCTGATTGCCAGATTGTCCCATCATGTGCCTGGGATATCTTTCCATAACACCTCCACAGAAGCCAGGTATAAGCCCAAATTAACATGTTTCCTATGGGCTATCATACCTCTCAACCTACTAACCTTGAAAATAGGTACAAAGGCACTTGAAAAGTAGGTGCATCCATTAAAAAAATGGGGGATCTATTGAGCATAAAATTGAAAACCAAATAGCACAGAACTCTATCCACTTCCAGGAATGTAGGGTAATATTCAGAAATACATGTTCAAAAAATAGAGTGAAAAAACGTTAATGAACTGTTTTGTAAAATTTTACCACACAATGTCATGCATTTTTGCTTCAGAAAAAGGGAGATGTAAGATGTGTGTCCTCCATCTTCAAATTACTGGTGTCACTAGTATTTTGGTTATGTAGTATGATTTTTGAAGTATTAGGCAGCTTCAAAAATCACATAATGAAGTGAGATTTAGAAATTGTATGAAGTGGTAAATCAAGCCTGAAAACAGGGATATAGCTACAATACATATGTACATCAATTGCAGGGTTAAATCAGACCTGAAAATAGGTAGGTCCCTGCAAAACAGAGAAAGATGTGAGTTCTGCAGGCTGTTGTCCTCTTGGCTGCTATGTTAATGAGTGAATGCCTCAAAACAAACAATGGGAGCATAATGTAAAACACAAGTACATTGGTAATAAAGTAATCTGAAAAATCTCTGTCTAATATATCTGAGGTAGAACGAAGAAGACCACCATCCTGTTCTTTTAATAATAACTTCTACAGAACACCCATTACATCAAGTGGAGAGCTGGGTCAAGGACACAGTCTTCCTGCCAAAATGGGATGCCATTGGACTGAGATAAGAGGCCCTTCCCATGCAGAGAGGGTGAGTGGAGTAGCCCATAGTAGGCAGTCTGTGTGCAACTAATTTTGTGCATAGCAGATTCTCCAAATCCTTGGATGATATAATCCATCCCCAGGAAATTTTAACACTAATTCCCCTAACTTGACAGAGCCATTAAACTCTCAAATGGTCATCACTCATAGTACTAGACAGGGTGGGTCAAACTGATTTGTCTAAGAACACTTTATTCTAGCTGGTTGGACTTGGATTTGTCCAGATGATCACAAAACCCTGTGAAACAGACACATTCCCACAAGAATAAGATCCTTGAAGTTCACTAACTCAAAATAAACCCCAATACATCCAGCAGAAAAGCGTACACTGGAAAATATGGCTGTGATAGTCCAGAAGGCACTGACCAGCAGGTCCCTGACAATCAGCCTGTTGGAGGCAATCTCATTCTCTGAACCCAAAATCATCCTCGATTTAACCTATGATTTGGATGCATCCAAAACACACACTACCTTATACAAAGGGCTAAGAGTCATTAAATGGATGTACGTGGTCTTAGCCACTTTGTTACATAAACAATGATAATCCAGGTAGCACCAAATAACTGGGGGGGGGGGGACTAAACCCAATTCTCTAATAGTAAACCTCAGTAAAACTCAAGAAAGAAGAGGATGGCTGACCCATAAGACTTCTTTGTACTGAAGACCACTAGTTGGCACTAGATGGTGATTTACTCCTTGTCAATCATCCAAATGTGGGATGGCATGATGGTGGAATTCTTCTGCATATCTGAGGCCATCTTCAAAGCCTGATAATCTGGAGGTTGGAGAGACTGACAGCTATGTTGTTATACACTCCTCCAGTGTGCCTGTCTGAAAAAGATAAGTTTATCTGCACACTGTGCAAAATCAAGAACCTGAGTAGGGACTGAATCCACTTGGATTTGTATACTTTCTTATGTAAAACTTGCACTCTGGCCCAGTAGTGTTAATGAATAAATAACCTTTTGTTATGTAACAGATACTGATATACCTCTGAGGAAACCCAGGTGGACATGAGCTCCATGTAGTTGATATCCTTCATCAGTGCACGTCCATGAGGATGGCCAGGGTCCCGAAAACTACTGGCCTTGGAAAAAATCCCCCTCTGCATCCATGACAAGTGGAGAGCTGGGGCAGAGATACAAACTTCTTATCAAAAGAGGATGTCATTATACTGAGAGAAGAAAACGTGCTAAATGTGTAAATATTTCTTGACTCTGCCAATAACCCGAACATGTGAGTGCTTGGGTTGCCCACCCTTCAATAGGTTGTCCAGAGCTCTGGTAAGAGATCTACTCAGTCCCATTGCTCAATAGGAAACATTAAGGAGCCCTAGAAGTTGCATGATCTCACCTACTCCTATTTTTCTTGCCACAGTGAATCTGGCAAATCCTTGTGAATGTGAAATAATTTATCTGTGAGGAAAATGTATATGAAGCCATATAGATTTCCAGCCCCAGGAAAACCAAGGCTTTGAATAGGCATTCAGTTTACTCCCATGCCAACAGAACACTCAGTTCCTTGCACAAACTCTGCATGCTGTCCCTTGTACTCTCTTCCCCAGTGCCCACAGTTACAAGCATACTTTAAACTGTGTGAGTAGCAATAACAGTATTAAGCTTCTTTTTACAGTTATAGATCATGTTCCATTGGGCTTTAATGGAGACAGAGATGGGGAACTAGATTTTAGAGAGTTTAAATGGCAGCTTTTATTAGATGCATGCAGGGCACCAGGGCTTAACAATGGTGTCAACCATAAAGCTGTGTTGAAAAGAAAAGCTTATTATAACAAATGTAAATAGTTTATATGTTTGTTAGAAATGTATGCTTTATTTAAAATGCATTTTTATTTAAATACATTTTGAACAGTTTTTACATTAAGTTTAAGTAAAATGAGATTTGATTGGTGTGATGTGTATTGATAATGGCATAAAAATGAAACATTTTTTTAACACTTTGTTCTGCTAAAGGCCTAGTTCTTGGGCTGAAAGGGCTAAACCAGTGGATTAAAGTTCATTTTGTGTGATATACTGCCCAATCATCACTTGTGGTTTTCTTTTTACTCTAGAATCACTCTATCCCCATATCAACCACTGAAGCATCATTACCTGAATGCAACTCTGCCGATTGTTCCAGGATGACCTGTGCTCTTGCTGGCTCCTCTAGTAATTATTCCACTGGCTACTTGTGGCCCTTGCACCTTGACTTTTTCATTGGACTAGGTAAAGACTTGGCATACTCTTTTCCTTTGCAACACCTCACACTACTGCCTTTGTTGGATATTGGATGTGAGAGAGACCCTTACCCTGCACATTCCTTGAAAAATGCCCTATCCTGTGAAGCAATCAGTTCCCATTTGACCCTCTGGCCCTCAGATCTTCAAATGACAACATAATATCTGGAAAGAAAAAAAACATCAGTACAAGCAATGATTAATTAAAATGCTCACACCATTCCCTTTAAACCCCTTTCACCTAAAATTAACTGGCTAAGTCCCAACATAAGTCATGACACAGGGGATTGGCAAGTCCACAGTACAAAGGATGCTGAGAGCAAAGTACCAAACTCTCATTGTATGGAACACTTATGGACATAGAAAATGTCCAGGATGGTGACAGCCTGCAACCAACATAGTGCCCTTTCTTCCACATACACCCACATGGGCTTGTGGTGCCTGAAAAATGACAAGTGCTAAGTAGGTACAATTAACAGCTAAAACAGAGCAGAAGTTAAAATTAGTAAGCTGCATTGAGAAAAAAATACTGTGTGTGTGTGTGTGTGTGTGTGTGTGTGTGTGTGTGTGTGTGTGTGTGTGCGCATCTATGTGTGTGTGTGTGTGTGTGTGTGTGTGTGTGTGTGTGTGTGTGTGTGTGTGTGTGAGTATGTGTGTGTGTGTGTGTGTGTGTGTGTGTGTGTGTGTGTGTGTGTGTGTGTGTGTGTGTGTGTGTGTGTATATATTTATATAAAATGTATTTGAATAGATAAATATATATATATATATATATATATATATATATATATATATATATATATATATATATATATATATATATATGGGTTCATATGAAAAGATCGACAACTGTAAATATCGAAACTGACTTCACCGACAAGTGAAATAACTGACAGCAGTTCGAGGTAAGGGATGTAAATTTGCTACTCATGCCTACCATGGTTTAGTAAATGTGGCAGTGTTATGCTACCATGGTAGGCATGAGTAGCATTTACATCCCGTGATTTGCGTTGTCGGTTATTTCACTTGTCGGTGTCGATCTTTTCATATGAACGCATATATATATATATATATATATATATATATATATATATATATATATATATATAAATATTTGTAAAGGACGTAATATTTCTAATACTTTTTTTGCTATTTGGGAAGGAAGCAGAAGAGACAAGACAAGAGCCTGTACCCACTGCATGTAAACTTACAGTAAGTATGAAGTGGTAACCAGTAAGAAAGGTTTGGTGGAGTAAAGAAAGATAAAGAAAAAAAATGATGAGATCTCCCTAGTACCTGCCCACACTGACATCACAATGACTTGCCAAATAACCAGGCAGGAATGATCTCAGCTGTGGTGAAGCAGCTAAAGTGAATTGAACCTTTGAACCTATGACTGTTGGGCAACTTGACGCCCAAGACAAAACAAGTACACAAGAACCAGGCATGGTGTTCATTTTTTTTTTTGTTTGCTGGGCGGAACAGAGATAGGAGGGCAAACAAAAAAAAAGGGGGAGCTAAAGCACAAAGCAATCAGCTGCAATAGACATACAAAATAATGTTGGGTTGGGAGGGTGGCCTAATGGTTAAGGTGTTTGCCTTACAAACACAAGGTGCAGTGTTTGAGTCTCACAAGGGATAATTGGCTAGGCTTAAAAATGGCTCGCAAGGGCAGTTAGCTTAGTACTAACCTATGAACCAATGTTTTACTTATTGATTGAGCGACTGATTTTTTTTTTAAATAGTTGCAGTCAAGCCACACTTGAGGAGAAAGACAAAGGAAGGGAAGTATTAAAGAAAAAGCCACATGCTGCATGGGGATGGGGATGGGGAAAACAATAAAAAGAAAGGGAAATACTTAAAAACCAGAGCAAAAAACTCTACCAGCCACAGCCAGCCTTAGGCATAGGCCAACTAGGCAGGAGCCTAGGGTGCCACTCTAGCAGGTGGGCTTTTCCAGTATTCATTTGTTTATGTTTTATAGTAAAGAAATTGTTTCTTTAAAATGTGTTGAATGAATATAGGAAAACTGAAGAGTAAGACAAACTCTGAGAAAAATGAAGAAAAAAAAGTAATCAAGATGGTGTAGGTAGACCAGGATGGGGGCACTGGATGATGGTGGTGCTGGGACGCTCTGCTAGCAGCCAGTTGTGAACCAGAATGCTCTAAAGAAGGCATATGGGAGTACTAAATTGAAACAAATGCTGAGTAAGTGAGAAGAAGAGCTATGGAGAAAAGTATGGAAGCATGAATGTAAAACAAAGGAGGTGAGCTAGCAAAGACCAAGAGCACCCGCCACTGCAATTAGCTAATGCTTTGTAAATCAATAGAAATAGCTGACAACATGATCACTGGACAAATTTACAAGAAAACAGCATGTGTGTGTGTGTGTGTGTGTGTGTGTGTGTGTGTGTGTGTGTGTGTGTGTGTGTGTGTGTGTGTGTGTGTGAGATATGAAGCTTTCTCAGCCAGGAAACACAAGTGGTCCTTTCCTACCAAGAAAGTACAGTTAACAACTTAAATCACTTAGCTATTCACAAAGAAAGCAGCTGTTTAAAGCAAGAGGAATCGGCACTACAATGCTGGAATGACAAAGCTGTCTGTTACCTAGCACAAAGTTAAATATGCCAGTTTAACAAGTGCCTTACTCTGTACTCTCCTTACTGCCATGTAGATAAAATGTTCCACTAGTGAAACACATTTACTTAAGTCTACTCTGGCTGACTGGACAAAAGACTAGATGACAATGAGGAGGAGTTCATAAGTGAATGCATGTGTACATGCACACACACACACACACACACATCTGTGTGTGAGTTTGAGTCCCTCTCATGCCAGTAACTCTGTCCTTGTACACCTATATCTAATATGGCATCTTTTGTTGAAGCAGTCCTTGATGAAACAGGATTTGAATAACAAAGAAAGCAGTTAAAGCCAGTTTTGCTTCAGGAATGAAATTTTGAATATTGGGGCACATTCTCTCCCCTTTTCTTTATAAATATTATCCCTACCTGATACCATTCCCTTTCTATCTATCATTATTTATTGTCTGATTCTTCTTATTATACTGTTTTAACTATTCAGCCAAATTGCAATAAAAAAAAAAAAACTTTCACAAATCTATGAAGTTTAAAAATATTTTCTTCTCAATCTCTATTGCTCATAACTTATTAATTCCGCTATGAACTTATTTACATTGCTTCTTGTCAATCTCCTGTCCGGTCCAGATGGTGAATCTGGGAATCTTGAGGCAATGTTACAACTGTCTCATGTATACAGACAACCCTCTCCTCCTCCCAACAAATTTCAACACATGTGAGAGATGCAACCATATAGCCAAACTGGAGGCTAAGCTCTCTCAACTCTACTGGCGTAACCAGTCAGGAGGAGAAGGAAACCACACTCACTACAATTCCAGTCTCACATAGACCTACCACAACAGCAAACCAAACACATAAACACACAAAAACATACTCTGAGGCTCTAAATAAAAATCTGCCTAAGCAGCAGAGACCTCCAAAGCAGACACCCAAGCAACTGCTACCCCAAAACAAAACACATGCAACACATAGATCACAAAGCCAGTGTGCCGAACAGTCACAGCCCTTAAGGCTAAACAACACACCTGATACACTTGTAATAGGTGACTCTATCATCAGGCACACTGACGTCCTGCTCACCAGGCTGAACAAGGAGAAGGTCACGGTGAGCTGCCTGTCGGGCGCTAGGATCCGCCACATAACACAAGCACTCAGGTCACACCAAGGCAAGTACAAATATGACTCAGTCATTGTCCATGCTGGTGTGAATGACCTGAGACATACCTCCCTGGACTACATGAAAAGAGACATAGAGGAGCTCTCTGAGCATGTAGCCCAGGCCGGTATGACCCTGACCTTGAGTAGCATCTTACCCTCACCAAGAATGATGCCACAATATGAAGACAAGATGATCAATTTCAACAATTGTCTTAAGTATTGTTGTCATTCAAAAGGGATCCAATGCCTGTCAGCCTGGGATGACATGCTCAAGAAGCCACGAATCTTCACTAGGGATGGCTTGCACCTGTCACCCCTGGGCTTTCGGATATTGGCAAAGGCTCTTGCTACCCCCATAGTGCTTTTTTTAGGCAAGGCTCAAAAGACAAACCCACCTCCATAGATATCACAAGGGATAAGAAACTAAGTGTAATGCTACTCAATGCCAGAAGTCTAAACCTCAAGATGCACACACTCGAAACTCTCCTTAGCATGGAGAACATCGATATCTGTGCAGTAATAGAAACCTGGTTTAAGGTGCCTGAGAGCACCCCAGCACTACCAGGTTATACCTCATACCATGCTTTTCGGCCCCAAAACTTGGACCGAACCACAAAAGGAGGGGGAGTATCAATATTCGTCAAAGATACCCACACCTCCAGGTTGGTGGCACAGCATGAAGCATCAGAGACTATCCATGTGCAACTAACAGTGGGTAAAACTGCCTTCCAGTTTATAGCCTGCTACAGACCACCCTCCCAAACCCAGGAACCCCACTCGGCCTTCCTGAGAACACTGGAAAATATAAAGGTCTCTCCAAACACCATTATATTGGGTGACTTCAACTACCCAAACATAGATTGGGAGCATTACTCTAGCTCCAACACCCTAGCCCAAAGGTTCCTAGAATTTATAAACTCAAATGCTATGGAACAACTTGTTACCACTCCCACAAGAGGGGAGAACATACTGTACCTGATCATCACCAACATGGGGACTCTATGCTTCAGACCAGAAGTGTATCCCTCACTGGTAAGATCAGACCATTAACTAATCTCACTGGATATTCACATCCTGACCCCACCCCCTGCCCAGAAAACCACAGTGAAAAACTTCTCTAAAGCAAATTTCACACTCCTCAAAACTGAGGTGGAATCCTTCAAAGCCCCCAGGCCTGTGGAAACTACGGCCCAGACCGCAGAATCCTTTCTAAATGCATTCTATGAACACCTTCAGAAATGCATGGATCATGCAATCCCAAATAAAACCAAGACCCAATCTCCAAAGGCAGATGTCCTGTCTGGTGGACCACAGCCATAAACAAACTATACAATAGAAGGAGGAAGCTACTATATGATATAGCAAAAGCCCAAAAAGGGAAGGCATCTCTGATCAGTATTAGCAAAAAACTACGGGCACTCATAAAATCGTCTAAGGCCAGCTTCAAGAAATAAATTGCACAGGACACTAAGGATAATCACAAGGCTTTCTTTAGTTATGTTAGGAACCTGGGTGGGAATTCCCAGATATGCTCAGAATTAGTCCAAAATGACAAAAAATACACCGAACCCACAGACATTGCCAACATCCTAGCTGACAGGTTCAGCACAAACTTCTCCCCCCCCTCCCCACCAAAAGAGCTAATATCTATCCCAGCATAATGCTTCCCCCCTGACATCTCAGATGCTCAGGTAAGAGCCGCCCTCTCAAAAGCAAAAAACACAGCATCAATGGGACCAGACGGTGTCCTGGGCTGCGTCCTACATGAACTCCAAGAAGAGCTAAACCCAAACATAAAACTACTGTTCAGTGTCAGCCTTACTGCAGGATATGTACCCAAAGAGTGGTGTACAGCAACAGTGGTCCCTCTCCACAAAGGTGGTGCCTCAACGGATCCTGGAAACTATTGCCCCATAAGCCTGACTAGCTTGGTCTGCAAAGCTATGGAAAGGATCATCATGGACCTCATAAATAAAGATATTGGGGTCCTACAGACACTGGATCCTACCCAGTTCAGCTTTGTTAAGGGCAGATCCTGCCTCTTAAACCTGATTGATTTCTTTGAAACAGTCACCAAGGCCATTGACAAGGGGAAGGTGGTCCACACAGCCTACTTGGACCTCGCAAAAGCCTTTGATACAATACCCCACTCAGGCATTATAGATAAGCTCACCAGCTTAAATATAAACCCCTATGTCACTAGATGGGTTGTAAACTGGCTCAAGGACAGCACCCACATGGTTAGAATTGCTGGAGCCATGTCAGACTCCAAACCAGTTACAAGTGGCGTCCCACAAGGCTCAGTCCTGGGACCTCTCTTGTTCGCTATATATTTCTCGGAGGTACAGGCCAACACGGAAGGACTGTGGCTGACCAAGTTCGCAGATGACTGCAAACTGGGTGCCATAATCGACTCTCCAGCCGACACAAGCATCCTCCAAAAGGGCCTCATAGAAACAGACAACTGGTGCCAGAGCCATGGCCTCAAGCTAAATACCAAAAAGTGTATAGTCATCCCCTTTGGCAAAAACAAAGTGCCCACAAATTACCACATAGGTGGTAATCCATTAAGTACAGAAGAAGTAATTAGGGACCTGGGGACCCAAGTTGATAACAATCTCTCATTTGACAACCACGTGGCCAAAGTGGTTAGAAAAACATTTTATATAGCCCACCTAATCATGAAGGGACTCACATCTAGATCAGGGGAGGTCATCGTGCCTCTTTACTCATCCCTCATCAGGCTCATAATTGAGTACAATGCCCCTTTTGGGATGTACCTTACCAGACACCTGCAGCAACTGGAAAGACCCCAAAAGTACCTCACCAAGAGGATCAAAGGGCTCAAACAGATGCCATATGCTGCCCGGTTAAAGAAACTCCAGCTCTACTCAGTGGCATACCACCTGCTCAGAGGCGATCTGTGTCTGACATATAAAGCCATGTCCAACCCTGAATTAATGGACATGCTGCACCTCAGAAAATCCAAATCCCATCCTTGAGAGACTTGAACCTCAGCACTGAAATAAATAGGACATGCTGGAGGGACAGATTCATAACCCAGAGGCTCCCTTCACTCTGGAATAAAATCCCAGTCCAGGTTAGGCAGAGTCCCTCATTGACTCTCTTCAAGAGGAATCTTGATGAGTGGCTGGGAGATCGTAGGTTTACCCCGGGTATCAATTCTGTGTCACTGTTAGACAGAGGCAAAGTATGCTAACCTTGAAAAAGGGCATAGCAAAATTAATTTAAAATGGGTGGAGAAAGCCAAACACATTCTGGCTAGGCTTATAAATGCCCTAGGGCAGATAGCCTAGTATGAACCTATGAACCTATGAACCTTAGCTTCAGAACATTCTGTCTCTCCCCAGGCTCTGCTTATATTGCCACATGATCAAAAAATTGCACAATCTGTAACCCTCTTCAGCTTCCTGCTACCCTCTTTGATATGAAAAGTAATCCATTATATCTTAATGCTATCTCCAGTATATGTAAATCCCCTAGCTTTACATTTTTGCATTTATGAATGTGCTATAGTTTGTCTTCATATCATAACATGTACAGTACTTTTTTATTGTCGTGATATTACAGATGATTTATCCAACTATGATTACATTAGTATTTAGCAATGCATACCTCATAATCCCTTCAGACACCTCAGTCCTTCACTTCACATCTGTATATACATAGAAAAGCAATAATTCAATCAATTTCCTAATGCTGCAATTTAATATGATGACCCTCCCTGGATCTTCTAAAGTTGATTTATATATTCATTTCTTTACTTAATTTTCTGGATTTGTTTAGTGTAAAAGTTTCAATAGCCTTACAAATCTCCTTTTCAACAGAGAAAGGCCTCATAAAATTAATTGGAATACAAGGTTTAAAAAGAATAGAAATTACAGTTTAGTGCTGAGTGTGAAAACCGAGACACTCGTGAAAGACTAAAATGCATATATTTGCATTTAAATTAAACAAGGTAAATCCAAACTTATAAATTTGCTTACGGCTTAACCATATTAGAAGACAGAAAATAAAAAGGAACAGTAAATAAAAAAACAAATCTCAACTGACATGATAATGGGTGTTTTCAGGCACACAGTCATGGATGTTTAGCTATTCATTACTCCATATCATATCATATCATATCATATCATATCATATCATATATCATATCATACCATATCATATCATATATCATATCATGTCATACCATATCATATCATATCATATTCCTAACCCACAATCTTTGACACTCTTGTCTTATATCATCATTCAAAAAACTCATTTCACATATTATATTCCTTTATTTTTATGCACTGTTTAAAAACAACTCATGAATAGAAATCACCTTTAAGCTTTTGTCTCCTTTTTATGTGTTCATTTCTTTCCCATTTATTTTCCTAATCTGTAATCTCACGTCAGTTGATGTCTCATATCCTTTACTCTTCTAGAGCTACTGCTCTGCTGTTTTTAATCTGATCAATCCAAGGCATCTGCTAATTTTTGCGAAACTTAATTAGAACTTTTCATTGTATTTTGTATTTTTGAACTGTATTTTTACTATATCACTGCTTAATTTAGCTGTTTTTACTGAATTGTTGCACTTTGCTGAAGTATAGACTAGATTCAGACCTGCTGAATCTAGTTGTATTTGGATAACATAAGCACTAAACCAGGCTATCTTTTGTTGGAGAGGGTTCCCCTGTACCCTTGTGGCAGGAGTGTGCAGTTACAACTCATCTGATTGATGGTTCTTGAACAGGGCTCAGTTTTGAGCTTTTTTATTGGTTAATTTTTTTAAATCAGTTTGCTCATGTTTGCTACATAAGCAACATGTTTGCATGGGTTTACACTTGTTTGCACAGCATGTACTGCTGTGCAGGGCTGGATACCACTGGCAGTTATAGACGCAAACATTTCTTCCTGCAAATTTTCCCTTACTTCTCTGCTGGTGCTCCAACAAGTAATACATTCAGTGAAGCTCCTGAGGTACCAACACAGATCTTACCCACTAGCCCTTCTTGTTTTTTGACTACTTCTCCTGTCCTCTACTTTATCTGGCCCTTCCTCTCCTCTCCCTGTTTCTGACCACATTAACTTACCTAACACTATGGATGGACAATTTCTCACAGTTACCCAAGCCAGCCTGGTTGACATGGGCATCCTGAGGCAATGTAGCAATTGCCTCATGTACACTGACAACCCACTTCTTCTAGTTCACACAAATTCAATATGTCAGAGATGCATCTGAATTAAGAATGTAGAATCCAGGCTCTCTCACTCACCAGTCGGTACATCAGACATTAAGCAGGGTGTCAGCAAGCACACCTCACCTTCTGCATCAACCAAAGCAACAACACATAAGCCTACATATGTGGATGTCCTTACCAGAAGCTTGCCTAAACACCAGACACCTCCAAAATACAAGCAGGTTTCACATAATACATACCCTGTAGAACATAGTACATATAACATCTGTGTCTCATCAGACAAGCCCCTAAGGCATAGCACAAAAACAAACATCTTAGCCATTGGCAACTTTATTGTGAGACACACAGGTGTTCCTCTCACCAGGTTGGATAAAGAAAAGGTCACAGTTAGCTGTCTGCCAGGTATCAGGATCTACCACATGACACATGCACTCAAGTCTCTCAACAATAGGTGCTGTTATGACTCCATCATAGTCCATGTTGGTGCGAATGACTTGAGACACACCTCACTGGACTATATGAAGAGAGATATGACTGAGCTCTCTGATTATGTTTCTCAGGCAGGTATATCCCTAGCCTTGAACAGCATTTTATCTTCACATAGGATGATACCACAATACAAACAAAAAATGATTGACATCAACAATTGTCTACACTTCTGGTATCATTCTAAGGGGATCCAGTATTTGTCAGCCTGGGATGATATGCCAAAGCTGGTCTTCTTCTGTCACTCCTGGGATTTCAGTTACTGGCTAAGGCTCTTGCCACCCACATAGTAACTTTTTAGACAATTTCACGAGAACATAATTCCTGATGCAAAATACCCTCTGAAAAAAAAAACTCAAGGTCATGCTGCTAAACACTGGGAGTCTAAACCTGAAACTGCACTCTGTGGAAGGAGTCCTTTCTTTGGAAGATGCTGACATTTGTGCAGTCACAGAGACCTGGTTTAAGGCTGCGGAGAGCACCCCAGCCATACTGGGTTACATTTCCTTCCACATGTTCAGACCACAAATTGAAGGCAGTTGGTGTATCATTATTCATCAAAGATAAATACAACTCTAGACTGGTTACACAGCACAATTCCCTGGAATTACTTCAGGTTAAATTGACTGCTGGTAAGAGCCCTTTTCAAGTCATTGCCAGCAAAAGGACTCCCTCCATGAACCAGGACATCCACTCAGCCTACTTGGATCTACTTGAGTCAATCAAGATACAACCAATCACCCTGGTTTTGGGCAACTTTATTTACTCGTCCATTGACTGGGTAAATTATACGTATTCTAACTCACTTGCCCAAAGGCTCCTGGATTTTGTTAAGCGAGTGCCATGGATCAGCTGGTTGATAACCCCACAAGGAGCTCAAATATCCTGGATTTGGTGCTCACCAACATGAAAGACCATTGCACCACCCCCCAGTGTACTGCCATCCCTGGTGAGATCTGACCACAAATCAAACTCATTAGAAGCAACTATAACACCAGACCCCCCCCCCTTTGCAGCAACTAGACTAAAAAACTTCTCCAAGGCCAATTACAACCTCTTGTGTGAAGACATAAATAGCTTTGTAGCCCCTCCCCCACAGATGGAACAGACACCCAAGTTGAGTTATATACCAATGTTTTATACAAGCATATGTACAGTGTACTGACTCTGCCTTACCTGATAGGACCAAAGTAAGATCTTCAAAAAAGAACAAATCTGCCTGGTGGAAATCTGCCCTTAACAGGTTATACAATGACAGAAATAAATTGCTGTCTAAGAGTAAGAAGGAATGGATTCAAACCAGCAGGTGTGCTCTCCAAAAAGGCCAAAAACACAGCCTCTATGGGACAAGATAATATCCCAGACTGTGTTCTACATGGGTTAAAACAGGAATTAACAACACATCTGGGTACTCTTTTTGATCACAGCCTAAGCACTGGCTGCGTCCCAGAGAAATGGAAAGCAGCTACCATCATCCCTTTAAAAAATGGGGATGCATCTACTGACCCCAGGAACTACAGACCTATTAACTTGACCAGCCTTATCTGCAAGGCCCTTGAATTAATCATCATGGACTTATCAACAAAGATATGGGAAATATCCAAATGCTTGATCCCACCCAGTTTAGCTTTGTCAAGGGGAGATCATGCCTGTTATATTTGGTGGACTTCTTCAAGACAGTCTCCAAAGCCCTAGATGAGGGTAAATCTGTACATATGGCCTACCTAGACTTAGTGGTAATAAGGTTGATACTGTGATATTTTTATTATTTATTTATTTATTTACATTTGTTGACCAGGAAAATCTGATTGGACACAGGTCCTTTTTTCAGCAGAAGCCCGGGGAGAAAAGCTCCACAATAAAAAGCATTTAATTACAAGAGTACAAGAAGTGCAGGTAGGATGGTTGTTTAACAATACCAGTAATACATACATAGTTCAGTTGCATAACATGTTTTGTAAAGGACAACGGAGTATAAACTATACACTTTTAACATCAGTGCCATTTATGATGGCAAGTCTCCTAGTAGTTAAGCTGGAAGATATTACACATGAATAACTGTGGTAACTGGAAGAATAATGATAGACTCAGTAATAAACCGCTTTTATAACGTTTTTGCTTGACGTTGGAGCGATTTATTTCTGATTCCACCTAGACTTAGCCAAGGCCTTTGACGCAAACCCCACTCAGGCATCATTGATAAAATCACCTAGCTGAGTGTCAACTGATATATTGCCAGGTGGTTTGTAAACTGGCTCAGTGATTGCACTCATATGGTCAAAATAGGGGATTTCACCTTCTCCAACAGACCCATAATCATCAGTTCTGGGACCCTACTGTTCGGAATCTACTTCTCCAAAGTCCAGGCAAAAACTAAAGTTCTGTGGCTGACAAACGCTGCTGATGACTACAAACTAGATGCAATCATTGAGTCTCCTAATGATGTCAACATGCTGCAGCAGGGACATACACAGAATAATGATTGGTGCCAAAGTCATGGTCTTTAAATGCAAAAAAAAATGTATTATCATTACTTTTGGCAAGGGTAATGTTCTGACAAACTACCACATCAGTAGCAATACCTTAAGCACCCGTTCACTGGTGTGAGACCTGGGCACACAGATTGACAGCAACCTTACCCTTGATCACCATGTCGCCACAGTGGTAAGATGGATATTTTATATTGCTCATCATATAAGTAAGGGCAGTGCCTCCAGAAAAAAAGAGGTTAGAATCCTCCTGTACTCTTCCCTAATCAGGCCAATTATAGAGTACAATGTTCCTTTTGGTATGTTCCTTTCCAAGTACCTGCAGCAATTTGACAGACCACAAAGGTTCCTTGCAAAGAAACTCCAGGGTCCTCAGCATCAAAAAGTTCCTTACAAAGAAAATTCAGGGTCTCCAACATTGGTCATATGTGTACAGACTGAAATCACTGTCACTTTACTCTGTGTTATACAGACTACTCAGAGGCAACCTGTGCCTTGCAAATAAAGCAATCTCTACCTCTGCTTTAATGGGAAGGCTGCACATTTGCAAGTCACATGACACATGGGACATTCGCTTTAGGGATCTTAACCTGGTATGCGATATCAACAGAACTTGCTGGCGGGACAGACTTGTCTCCCAGAGGTTGCCTCACCTTTGGAACAGGATTCCAATTCATGTTAAACGGGGCCCTTTGTTGACCATATTTAAGGGAATATTGGATGATTGGATGAGTAATCATTAATTTACCCTTGGGGTTCCATCTGTGTCTGTCTTGGACAGAGGCAATAGTTGTTGATTTTAGTATCTGCTTTAAACGGACACTTGGAAACAAGGGCTGAACTTGACTAGGCTTGTAAGGGCCCTGAGCTATTAGCCTAGTAACCTCCCATGATTCTTTGTTCGTATTCCATTTTCCTTCAAGCAACAAGAAAGCATATTCTTAGTTTCAATCCTTGTGCATACTACATCCGAATTTTCATCAAGCACATAATTTTCTGGAAAAATGTTTGCTTCATTTTGTATGCATTTACCATAATTCTGATTCATTCTATCTAATTTTCTGATTTATTCTTTTACATACCTCTTTGCTTTACCAGAAATGGTCTTCACCTGTCTCCTCTAGACTTTTGAATACTGGCAAAGGCACTTGCCTCCCTCACATTGTCACAGCAATGTCAAAACAACAAAATTTCCAACATAAAAAATTCCACTTGAGACAAACTCAAGCTTATGCTTCTTAATGCTAGAATCCTAAACAGGAAACTGCAATCCCTGGAAGCAATCCTAACCTTGGAAGATGCCAATGTCCACCAACACTGAGACATGGTTGAAGGTCTTAGACAGTACCCTGGCCATGCAGTAGTAAAATGCCTTCTAAACATTCAAACCCCAAAAAGAGCGTTAAAGTACCAAAGGTGGAGGTTTAGCCATCTTCATTAAAGCCAAATACACCTCCAGACTGGTTAAACAGTATGACTGTCTTGAACTATTCCATGTCCAGCTAACTATAGGTAAAGCACTCTACCACATCATTGCTACCTACAGGTCCCCTACCATGAAACAACAGAAGCACACCGCCTACCTGGACTTGCTAGATTCACTCACTATGCAATCAAACACTTTGGTCTTGGGTGATTTCAACTCTCTTTCCATCGCCTGGACAACATGCACGAGTATAAACATGCTTGTTCTGAGTTTCCTGGACTTTGTCTATACAAATGCCCTGGAACAGCTAGTTTGCACTGCCACAAGGGTCTCAAGTGTCCTAGACTTAGCACTCACCAACATGGGAGGACACTGCACTACCCCCATGTATTGCCCACCCTGGTAAGGCCAGACCATAAATCTGTCTCATTTGAAGTAACAATCAGGTCTGACTCCTCACAGGAACAAAAACACAGAAAATTTTCTCCAAAGCAAACTAAAGCCTATTAGGTAGGCAATGATGTAGAAAGATTCAAACCCCCTGCTAACACAGCCAACAATGAATCCTATACAGAAAAGTACACAAATGCCCTGCATAACCACCTAAACAACTGTATAGTCTCTGCTGTACCTGAACGGATCAAAACCAGGTCCTCTCAAAAAAAAACAGGACACCCTGGTGGACTAAGGTATAAATAGGTTATATCACAAAAGGAAGAAATTGATGTGTAAATGCAAGAGAAACGTTACTGAGCAGAAGAAGAATGCCCTTCACAACTTGAACAAGCAAATCAGATATCTTGTAAAGTACGCTAAAGTTATTTATGAAACTAAATTAGCATCCTTAGCTAAGGATAATCATAAGGCATTCTTTAGCTACATCCAAAATCTAAAAGGGAATGCCGAACTATATGCCAAACTTATAGTGGTCAGTACTTCTCATACTAAACCTGAGGAAATTGTCAACCTGCTAGCTGACAGTTCTGGCACAGACTTCACCCTCTGTTCCTACCAGCCATACCCCTAAACATACCTGCCATCAGTCCTCTACCTTGTATCTCCAAAGAGTAGGTCATATCTAGGTCATATATAGGGTAACAGAAAATACACCCCTGGGATCACTTCATTGGCTCTGCTTGACAGAGGCTCAGTTAATTAATCAATGGGGTGGCGAAAGCTGACACACTGTGGCTAAGCTTAAAAATGCCCTTGGGCAGATAGCCTAGTACCTACCTATGAACCTATATTCACACTCTCCAAGGCTGAAAACACAGCCTCTGTGAGATCAGATCACATCCCAGGCTGCTTACTAAAAAATCTAAAACAGGACCTAAAGGAATCACTTGGCATTCTCTTTAACCTCAGCCTGAGCGCTGGCTTTGTTCTAGCAGAGTGGAGAACAGCAACAGTCATCCCTTTGCATAAAGGCAGTCCATCAACCAACCCTGGCAACTATAGACTCATAAGCCTAACCAGCTTTATCTGCAAGGCCATGGAAAGAATCATTGTGGACCTTATTAACAAAGACATAGGTGACCTTCAAACTATTGACCCGACCCAATTTGGCTTCATTAAGGGTAGATCACTCTTACTGAACCTGGTAGACTTCTTGGTGAATGTCACCAAAGTCTTGGATGAAGGCAAAACCATACATACTACCTCTCATGACTTAGCCAAGACTGTTGACACACTCCCCTACTCATGTATCATTGAGAAACCAAATGGGTAGCCAACTGGCTCACTGAAAGAATGCATAATGTCAAAGTTGTGGATTCCACCTCTATCCATAGACTAGTTACCAGTGGCGTACCATGAGGAACTGTGTTGAGCCCTCTACTGCTTGGAATCTATTTCTTGGAAGTCCAAGTGAAAGTAGATGGCCTTTGGCTTACCAAGTTTGCTCATGATTGCAATCAGGGTACAATCACTGAGTCTCCATATGATGTTAACTTATTACAAAAGGGGCTAACACAGAAAAATGATTGGTGCTAAAGCCACAGACTAAAACTCAATACAAAAAAGTGCATTATTATCCCCTTTGGCAAAGAGGATGTGCCTACAAATTACAATATTGACAGCACACCCCTAAGCTCAAACCCAGTGGTGTGAGATTTGGGAACACAGGAGAAAGCAATTTAAACTATGATCACCATGTGTCCATAGTGGTAAGGAAAGCTTTCTACATTGCGCATCTCATAATTAACGGCATCACATCCAAGACTAAGGATGTTATAACTCCTCTGTACCCGACCATCATCAGACCACTAATAGAATACAATGCTCCCTTTTACATGTACCTCAACAGACACCTGTAGCAGCTGGAAAGACCACAGAGTTTTCTCACCAAGAAAATTCAGTGCCTCTAAAACATACCCTACATGGAAAGACTGAAAACCATGTCATAGTGCTCTGTATCCTACAGGCTGCTGAGAGATGACTTGTGCCTGGCCTACAGAGCAGTGTCCGATCCTGATAATAAGGGAAGATAGAATGTGAGCCAATCATACAGTAACTAAACTACTGGCTAGCTCAGTTGGTAGATCATGAGACTCTTAATCTCAGGGTTGGGAGTTTGTGCCCCACGTTGGGTGGTTACCTTGGCAGTGCAGTGATGCAGCGGTTAATGTGGTTACCTCACAGAAAGAGGTTTTGTAGTTCGATTCTCAGCTTGTGTGCCTTCTGTGCTGAGTTTTGTATGTTATCCCTGGATTTGCATGTGTTTCCTCCCGCAATCCAAAGGCATGCATCTGGAGGGTTTCTACTTGGGTCTCCGCTGAAAGTAGGCTCTGTCCTATTCGGACTTTCCTGTTCAAAAAAAATTATAAGTAAATAAATAAAACAAAAATTAATGAATATCATAAGAACAACAGTACTCCAATGCCCCAGCACAACAATGAGACACAATAGACATGCACTAAGAATTATACAATGAAAACAAATCCCTTTGTTCATATAATTTCATAATACTCAAACAGAAAAAAATGCAGCAGTAAATCAGCCCTACCTAACACAGTGTATGAAAATCTCAGACCAAATCTCATTGCTGGCTGTGCTCATCTTCTTGTGTAAAGTACCATTCCAGTGATTTTTGGTGGCTTTGATCTCAGAGTACCTTATCTATTTTGATCTTCAGAAGGAGAATCTCCACATGCTCTGACTCTTTGTTGAGGGGCAATAAGTCACAGGGTTTGCATTGCTGGGATGAGTGAATTTCCGTATGTTGTGCTCCCTATAAATATAAAGTCTCATTCTCTCTGGATCTGGAATGTTGGTCCTTTTCAGTCTCAGAAACCTACTTCCTCAGTGGATTAGGCATGGCTCAAAGGGGTTATGGCTGCTGCCATTAAATGGAGGACATTCCCATTCCATCTCCCTTTCAATCCAGTTGCTCTCCATCCCCCTCCTCCAGCTGCCTTTTCTGGTTCCTTATGATGTCCTCTCCTTCTGCTTTACTCTGCAAAGTTGTCTTCTTACCACCTCGCTTTATGCAGTAGCCATGACTGGCTAAGATATTTTTATAGGTGGGCATTGTTCTTCTTAAATTACACAATTTTTGGAAATAGCCTGTCATAAAGTACAGTGTAGTGAAGTACCATTGAATCCCTCCAGTCTTTAAATGATGTTGTTCAAGCCATTCTTGTGTCCTGACTGACTGCAGCACCATCCACCATTAGCACATGTTAGAGTGTGTTGAACTGAGATTCTTGTCATGGTGGTCTGTCTACACGATGCACACATTCAATGCCTAAATTTAAATCCCCAGGCTGTTTAATAATTTTGTAAAACAGAAAGCCAAATTGCATCATTGTTGTTAGTTTCTTATCTGCTCTGGGACTCCATCACTTTGAATATTGATAAAGTGAGTGTGATTCTTACACTTTGGCAGCTTGCCCCAAACATTCCACCTGTAACCCCCATATCTTCTGCTATATTTGTTGAGATAATTTTTTAATTGCACTACACCCACCTCTAGGCCATCTAATCTCATTTGTTGCTGCATGGCTTGTCTATGAAAAACTGCTAGATCCATTATCATAGTAAAAGTCTCACAAACATAAGAGATACTTTCACATCTGTGGAGGTCAGTTGAAATGTATCTGTTGCCTCTCTCTGGGCGATGGAAGATTTT
Source organism: Protopterus annectens (assembly GCF_019279795.1). NCBI lineage: Eukaryota > Metazoa > Chordata > Ceratodontiformes > Protopteridae > Protopterus > Protopterus annectens. The sequence goes on from NC_056735.1 coordinate 1,543,038,479, forward strand.
TAATGCAGCCATCTCTATATCACCAAGTTTAGTTTGGTTAACCACAAGAATATTTTTTTTCTGGGATAAGTGAAGATAAAAAGATTAGATGTCCACCTTTCTCTGGCTAGATCACCCCTTACTGACAATACATTAAGTGATTTTGAACAAGAGGACAGTAGGCAAAACATGGTGGCACTGACTGTGAGCCAAATGATAAACTTTCATCCCTACCAACCACTGAAAACAGTAAATTTGTACATGTAAACTTGCCACTGGACTCCAGATGTAGAACACTCTGCTAGGCTTGGACCTATTGATGATGGAATAAACTATAGGAAAAGAAAAGAAAAAAACATTTACAGGTCCAACATGATACATAAAAAGAAAAAAAAATTCTCTGCAGTTTCTGTTAATGTAAATAACATGAAAGAGGATGGCAGATGCTTTATTATTTTGCAGTGGTATAAAAATGCAATAGCAGATATCATTAAGTTACTAGATGTAATACTTTTACAAGGCTATAAAAGAAAACTTTGCACAGACTTGAAGAAGGCTATAAAAAAAACTTTGCACAGACGTGAAGAAGGCAAGTAAAATGTTTATGAGTGAATACACACATTCTGAATCATCTGTTTTTCTTAATGTAACACTTATGCAGGTCTTGAACATAATTTCTGACAGTCAAGGTAAACTGTTAGTCCCAGATTGTAGGACAGATGACATGGTACTACTTCTAATTGTTGCATATTTCTTTGTATGAAGAAAAGCTAGAGGACAACTTTCCCATAAAACGAAACCTCTGTTAACTACTATGCTTATAGTTATCATAGACTACCATAATTATGACATCAGAGCAAGACAAAATCGGGAAAAGACTCAGATGTTAAACTTTTTTGTCAGGTTTAATATGTTTTCCTGCCTAAGATTTGTAAATCGAGTATATACCTTCATAGTACTAGCCTTAAAATTGAAATTCACTTTTTGGTTTGCTCCAGAAAGATCTAGGAAATAAGTATCAGGACAATTATTGCAGGTTCTCATATCATACAACAGTTTGGTACCTTTTTTGGAAATAATAACTATGCATTTCAAACAGAAAAGGGATTAAAGCAGCTGACTGGGTTATGTGGTAATTTACTAATCAAGATTATGTTACAGAAAAGTGTGTTACTCTTTATTGATTATACTTGCATGAGAACTTCGGCTCCTAGTTTTAGAAAATGAAAAAGAATGGTATACTTGCGAAAAGGAAATGTACCTAGAAAATGTATTGCCTTTGATTCAGCAGTAGAAGTGGGTGATGCTGTCTTGTCTTTTAAAAGACAAAGAGATATTCATTATAAATGCTTTGAAGAGGAAAGACAGTTTATACAGGCAAAACGACTTGCTAACAGGTAATAAATAAAAAGATGGCCCATTTTTAGGAAAAGAAGTTAAATTCTGTGAAAGTATGTTAGATGTAAAATATATTGACCATTCAATAACAGAGCAAACAAGCATTCAAGTTAAGATAGACTGATATATATCAGATATGCATACACACAGGTATCGGTATATATATATATATATATATATATATATATATATATATATATATATATATATATATATATATATATATATATATATATATATATATATATATATATATATATATATATATATATATATATATATATATATATATATATATCACACAATCACACACACATACACACAGACACACATAGATAGATGGATAGATAACTAGATAGATAGATATAGATAGCTAGATATAGATATAGATATATAATGAGTAATTGAAATAAGTTTATATGGTACAAGTACTATTAGAAAAATAAATATGTCTAAATATGTATGAATATATATATATATATATATATATATATATATATATATATATATATATATATCACACACACACACACACACACACACACACACACACACACACACACAGACACACACACACACACACACAGACACATAGACACACATAGATAGATGGATAGATAACTAGATAGATTAATATAGATATCTAGATATAGATATAGATATAGATATATAATGAGTAATTGAAATAAGTTTATATGGTACAAGTACTATTAGAAAAATAAATATGTCTACCTGAATTAAAGAGAGCAATAGCTGGAGACAGGAACACATTTGTTTAAGAGGTACATGATCTGGGTTATTCTTTTCAAAAACTCACGGGAGACAGGGACAGGGATTTTTTTTTTACATTTATTGCATGATTGGCATGGGACTGGCTTTGGTCTGGAAACATTACACACCTGAACAATAACGGGTCTATATCATTTCACTGAAAACTCATTTCATCAAAGCTTAATTCATTGAGATATATTAATCGAAAGTTCACTTCACTGAAAAACCCATTTCACTGAAACTCATTTCCTTGAAAGGTATATATCACCTATCCCCCACTGTTGTGCAATCCTGGAGTTAGTATATAAAGTAAGGAGGGGGCACAGTCCCCCCCCACATTAGGGGGTGTGAGGGGCGTAGCCCCCCACATATCATAAATATTTTAAAGCATATAGATGGATACTTACAAGTGTAATGAATAATGTCTTCCAGAAGACAACATATAAGCAATTTATGTTGGGGCCACGAACCACGAAACACAAAATCGTGAACATTAACACACCATACACCACAGAACACATACACCATCCTATCCACACAACAACAAATCAAACAAAAAAAATACACAAACACATTAACACACATAGCTTTGTTTGTATAACTTGAGCACTAATCCAGGCCATCTTTTTTGAAGAAGGTTCCCCTGCACCCTAGTGGCAGGAGTGTGCAATTAGAACTTGCCTGAAGACTGCTGGAACAGGGCTCAGTTTTGAGCTTTTTTACTGGTTAATTGGGTAATTTGTTTAAATTAGTTTGCTCATTTTCTATTGTTATATAAAAAAATGCACTTTATTGATCTGCTTTTACTGATTTTATATTTCTTCCTACTTTATTGCATTTATTCTGCTGCATTTATTATTGCTTATTAGTAGCCTGATTAAATTGTAACTGTTATTCTAAGCCTTGGTTTGAAGCACTTGGGCTTCAGACCAGTTGTTTTACATTAAGAAGGTTTGTGGTCTGCACTGTTGTGGCAGGACAGGTAGCTTACATTGTTCTAAGTTGAGAGTTGCTGACTGAAGGCTTAGTGTCTGTTATTCTAAAAGTGTATTAGCTCTGGTGTAAGCACTTGGGCTTCTTTGGGCAAGTTATTTTACATTAAGAAGGTGTGGTCTGCATTCTTGTGGGAGGAGAGGGTAGATTCTGCTCTTCTGAGCTGGAAGGTTCTGGTTAAAGGCTTATTGTGCCTGCTTATTTGAACTGTTTCTTTTTGAAATTGGTATGCCTTGTTTGCTGTAGCATAGACTAAATTCAGCCCTGCTGAATCTAGCTTTGTTTGTATAACTTGAGCACTAATCCAGACCATCTTTTTTTGAAAAAGTTCCCCTGCACCTTAGTGGCAGGAGTGTGCAGTTAGAACTTGTCTGATCAAAGGTTGCTGGAACGCGGCTCAGTTTTTAGCTTTTTATTGGTTAATTGGTTAATTTGTTTAAACCAGTTTGCTCATTTGCTACTGCTATATTAAAAAAAATACACTTGATGCATCGCCACTTAGCTAGGGTTAAACTATTCCTGGTGCCATAAAGTCTGCTCTTCAAAATTTCCCTTAGAAATTGCCAGTTTTTTTAGTTTTAGCACTCAAATATGTTCCTTTGAGCTCAGCACTTGTTCAGAACTCGTAGTAAGCACTAAATAAGCTACAAATTACTACAGCACTGAACTTTCCTCACTTGTCTAGACGAAAACAGTTTTTAGTACTTAATAAATAAGCACTTATCCAGGCATGTCTAAGGGTCAGCTCCCGGTGTTTTCTCCTGTCTACCTGATGAATCTGGACATTTTGGGGCAATGCATTAATTGCTTCATGTACACAGACAACCCTCTCCTCCGACCACCAAAGACTACAACCTGTGATAGATGCACTTATATAGCCAAACTGGAAGCAAAGCTCTCTTCACCCAAGACTGGACTAGACAGTCAAGAGGAACAGGTAACCACTTGCACCACACCACACACATCACATAGTCCCTCAGAACCTACACCACCAAAACACACGCATAGCAACACAAAACACACACCTACATTCCCGGAGGCTCTTAATAAAAATCTGCTCAAGCAACAGAGACTTCCAAAGCAGAAACGCAAGCAACCTCCACCCCCAACACAGCCCAAATGATACATAGCCCACAAAGTCAGTGTGCCACTCAACCACAGCCCATACGGCATAACAACATACCCAGCACTCTAGTCATAGCTGACTCTATAGTCAGGCATATTGATGTTCCACTCACCAGGCTAAACAAGGAGAAAGTTATTGTCAGCTGCCTGTTGGGTACCAGGATCTGCCACATAATGCATGCACTCAGGTTACTCCACAACAAGTACAAATATGACTCTGTCATTGTCCATGTTGGTGTGAATAACCTGAGATATACCTCCCTGGACTACATGAAAAGAGACATGGAGGAGCTCTCTGATCTTGTAGTCCAGGCAGTTATGCCCCTAGCCCTTAGTAGCACCCTGCCATCACCCAGAATGATACCACAGTACAAGGACAAAATGATTGACTTCAACAATTTGGCTAAGCTTCTGGTGTCATTCTAAGGGGATCCAGTATCTGTCTGCCTGGGATGACATGATCGACAGAGCACAATGCATTGCCAGAGATGGCCTGCACCTGTCACCCTTGGGATTTTGGATACTGGCTAAGGCTCTTGCCACCCCTATAGTGCCTTTTTCAGGCAAGGTTCAAATGACAAATTCACCACTATAACAGGTGCAAGCAAGCAAAATCTGAGGACAATGCTACTCAATGCTAGAAGTCTAAATCTGAAAATGCTTTCACTCGAGGCACTACTTAAAATAAAGAACATCGACATCTGTGCAGTGGCAGAGACCTGGTCAAAGATTCCAGAGAGCACCCCTGCATTACCAGGCAATAACTCATACCACACCTTTCAACCACTTAACCTGGACTGAAACACTAAAGGCAGAGGAGTGTTCATATTCATTAAGGATATCCACATCTCCAGGCTAGTTGCTCAGCATAATGCAGCTGAGATCATCCAAGTGCAATTAACTCTGGGCAAGAGCACAATCCAAACTGTAACTTGCTACAGATCCCCAACCATGCCTCAGGATTCCCAATCCTCATTTCTTGATACACTGGCAAACATTAGGGTACAACCCAACATCCTAATAATGGGTGATTTCAACTACCCCACCATTAACTGGGAAAACTACTCATGTATCAACTCTTTTGCTTAACGTTTTCTGGAATTCATAAATTCCAATGCCTTGGATCAACTTATTCACACCCCCACCAGCGGCAGCAATATCCTAGACCTGGTCATTGTCAGCATGGGAGACCGGTGTTCTACACCAGAGATCAGTTCCTCTTTGGTCAGATCTGACCACAAGCTAATCAGCCTAGACATCCACATCCTGCCCCCACCCCCTCACCCCATTAGGGAAACCACCATAAAAAAATTCTCCAAAGCCAACTTCATGCTTCTTAAGACAGAAGTGGCAAACTTCACAACACCCATGCATACGGACAATAGAGGTACGAATGCTGAATCCTACACAAATGCACTTTATAAGCACTTACATGAGTGCATGGATCATGCTATCCCTAACAGAACCATGATGCTAACCTCCAAAAAAAGGAAGCCAATTTAGTGGTCCCCTGCCATAAACAAACTCTACAACAGAAGAAAGAAACTGTTGCAAAAAAGAGTAAAATTCCATGATTAAAGTAACTCCCTGGTCAGCCTCAGTAAGAAGCCGAAATCCCTCATAAAATCCTCCAAAGCTAGATATGAAAACAAAATCACCACTGATTCTAAAGACAGCCACAGAGTGTTCTATAGCTATGTCAAGAATCTCAATGGCAACACTCAGATCTGTTCCGAGTTACAACACAATGGCACTAAATATACAGAACCAACTGATATTGCCAACATCCAGGCAGCTAGGTTCAGTGCTAACTTTACCCCTCTCTCACCCCCTAAAGGGCCCATCTCTATACTGGAAGAATGCAAAGTTCCTGTAATCATGGCTGCAGAGGTAAAAAACACACTTTCCAAAGCCAAGAACACAGCAAACATGGAACCTGACAATATTCCAGGCTGCGTTCTACATGAACTACAGAATGAACTGTCACCCCACCTAAGCACCATGTTTATTCATAGCCTCCCTGCAGGCTTTGTGCCTACTGAATGGTGCAAAGAGATGGTTATACCACTCCACAACAGGGGAGCCACCATGGATCCCAGGAACAGCCGCACCATTAGCCAAACGAGCTTGGTCTGAAAGGCCATGGAATGTATCATCATGGAACTTATACACAAAGACATTGGTAATCTCTAAACTCTGGACGCCACCCGGTTCGGGTTTGTAAAAGGCAGATCATGTCACCAAAGCCATAGACGCGGGTAAAGTGGTTCACACAGCCTGTCTAGATCTCGCCAAGAAACCATCCCCCACACTGGAATTATAGATAAACTCACTAAACTAGGTATCAATCCCTATGTCACAAGATGGGTTGCCAGCTGGCTCACTGTCAGAACCCACACTGTGAAAGTAGCAGACTCCAGATCTGACTTCAGACCATTAACAAGTGGAGTACCACAGGGTTCAGTCCTGGGTCCTATCCTGTTTGGTATCTACTTTTCTGAAGTACAGGCTAACACATAACGCCTTTCACTAATGAAGTTCGCAGATGACTGCAAACTAGAAGGCATAATTGAAACTCCTAACGATGTGGACGTCCTACAAAAGGGCCTCACTGAGACATATGTCTGGTGTTAAAGCCATGGCCTCAAGCTCAAAGCCAAAAAGTGCATTGCCATCCCCTTTGGTAAAAAACTCTGTAAGACAAACAACGTTCTCAGTAGAAAAACCACTTTAATGTGAAGAGCAAAGCTTTCGGATAAAATCCTTTATCAATACTGAAAATACAAATGCAAATGCAGAGTATATATAGGTCTAAAAAAGTCATATGACCGGCAGCCAAGAAGTCACATGACTCAACCATTAAAGCAAAACATGTAAAAATAAATAAATATGCAAAGCTAAAAAATGCAACAGCATAATGCATATATGATTTTTAGGTATAAAAGTATGCTTTTTTTAAAAATATACACTCTTGCTTTTTTTAAATGTTTTCTGGTTTCATATATGCATTATGCTGTTAAAGTGTTTTTTCTACTGAGAACGTTGTTTGTCTTGCTGGACCTCTTGGCATTTTTGTTTGGTAAAAAACTCTGTACCCATGAGCTACCACATTGGTGGTAGTCTACTTAACACCAAAAGTGTGATAACAGATCTTGGGACATAGGTGGACAGCAGTCACTCCTTTGATAATCACATCACCACAGTAGTCAGGAAAGCCTTCTATGTGGCACACCTCATCACAAAAGGTTTCTCTTCCAGGAAAAAAGAGGTCATTGTTCTCCTCTACTCATCACTCATTAGACCCATTATAGAGTAGAGCGCCCCTTTTGGTATGTACCTCACAAGACATCTACAACTACTAGAAAGGCTGCAGAAATACCTCACAAAGAGGATTACTGGCCTCAAACAGATGCCCTACGCAGACTGTCTCAAAAAACTCCAACTTTACTCCATCTCATATCACCTACTCAGAGGCGATCTCTGTCTAACATGCAAAGCTACAACAAATCCAGAGATGTTGGACATGCTCCAATTAAAGAAATCTCAATCCTCCGAGCTACACGCTCTAGGAACCTAGATCTTGTCATCACAATAAACAGAACATGCTTGAGGGATAGATTCCTGTCCCAGGGACTTCCCATACTCTGGAACAAACTACCTATATATATATCAAACAAAGCTCCTCATTAGCACTCTTCAAGAAAAACCTTGATGACTGGATGGGAAATAGGAAAGTCACACCGAGGATCACCTCTGTGGCTCTGCTCGACAGGGGCACAGGAAAATAATTATCTTGGGTGGAGAAAGCCAGGGTATCTTTTTGGCTAGGCTTGCATAGGCCCTAAGGCCGATAGCCTAGTACCTACTTATGAACCTATGAACCTATGTGTAGCTGTTGTGTGTGGCACTGATGTTCCAATGACAGAATTTGAAATTTCTAGTACAAAATTTAAGGAGAAGAGATATTGTTGAATCAAACAGAAAATGTACTATGTGATATACAAATTATAATAGCTGAGTGGAGACTTTACATATTTTCATTAAAAAAAAAAAACAAAGTGTATTCAATTAATTATGCTGCTTTATGCAAATGCAGATTTATAGTGTATGGATTAATGTTTGCATTGGTTTAGGGGATTACTTGGGGTTCAAAATTAATCCCTTTCAAATAGGGGCTTTTTATATAATAAACAAGGTAAAGGTGGATTATATCTAATTAGTCACATAGTTTACTTTGCACCATTACATTCACATTGGGATTTTAGCATCTCCTCTCCAATACAGTCCATTAAGTTGCTCACATATTACAATTAAAATGCATGCATTCGCAAAATAAGTACAATTAAAAGAAAATTAAATTTTAAATACTGATAGAGATTTACATTAATGCGTCAGAAAAATGTAAGATTGGGACTTCCCACTATAGGATATAGTTCAAAACAGATAAAAATATGGTATATTCAGACTATATATATATATATATATATATATATATATATATATATATATATACATATATATGTATCTATATATATATATATATATATATATATATATATATATATATTTTTTTTTTTTTTTTTAACTGAGCTTTTGTATCTAAGTAAAAGACTATTGCAGATAAAAGGAATATATTTAATTGTTTAAGGGAATGTCATGACTTCCTATAGAAACTCGTGTTCAGTAAACTGTGTGTTAAAAGTTCTTTATAATCAGACTGATGAATATAGTGCTTAGTTAAAGAAGTTATGTTTCATTTCATTTTAAATTGTCCTAACACTAAAGCACTTATGGAAATGTCTAGCAGTTCAATGTATATATATATATATATATATATATATATATATATATATATGTATATATATATATATATATATATATATATATATATATATATATATATATATATATATATATATATATATATATATATATATATATATATATATGGGTCTACTACAGTTGATTGAAAACTCACTTGATTGAAAATGAAATGACTAGGACCATTTCACTAAAAGCTCACTTCACTGAAAACTCACTTGATTGAAACTCATTTCATTGAAAGTCATAAATGGCCTTTTCCCCACTGCAGTGCAATCCTGAAGTTAGTATATAAAGTGGGTGTGGGGGGAGAAGCCCCCTACATATCTTGGTTATATATTTTCTTTTGGAAACAGTTATTTATTGCTCTTGTAAGTATCACTGTGTATAGTTTAAAATGTTTATAATATGTGGGGGGCTATGCACCCCACCCCCCTTACTTTATATACTGACTCCAGGGACGCACTACAGTGGGGAAAAGGCCATTTATGACTTTCAACTAAATGAGTTTTCAGTGAAGTGAACTTTCAGTGAAGTGGTCCTAGTAATTTCATTTTCAGTCAAGTGAGTTTGTAATCAACCGTAGTAGACCCATATATATATATATATATATATATATATATATATATATATATATATATATATAAGTATGAGTATGATTGCATGTAATAAATATCCTTGTACTAATCTAATGCATTTGCAATTATATCAGATAGAACATCTTTTGCCTTTAGTTTATTTATTTGGAAAACAAAATATGGGGAATAATTAAAAAAAAAATTATGATATTTGGAGGACATTCAGAAGAATATGAAATGTTGGCTATGGTTGAAAGAGTCAGATAGAAAATGTAGCATACTTTTTTGGAACACTGCATACATTTCTTCTGTAATATCCAACATCTGGTTTTTCCTACATAAAACTAGGACAATGACTACACTCAGCTAGGTATCTTTGATATCCACCAGTGGCCCTACCTTTCAGCATCAGTTGCCTAGTGTCTGTTCTCAAGAACTGCACTTCTTATTAATGTGGCCACATGCTTTGCACCTCCCACAAGGAAACGTACCTGTTGTTAATGTGGCCACTAATTATTTCTTCTATATCTGAAGTTTGGTCTACATCCTATTATATTATTCAGCCCTTCATCACTAGTTAAAATATTCCAATTATTCCGTACGATATTACAGATATCACCTATATTGCTACTATAAGTAAACATTACTTGGGGACTTCTTATAGATGTAAGTTTCTCATTAACTCTATCCATCTGGGCTGGGGTACGTCTAAGCCAGGGTTTATATTTATTCTCCCTGAAACCTTTACTTGTATTTATTAAATTATCCACTTTTTCTTTTCGATAACCACTCTGTTGTAAACAGCCCTTGAATGTGGCTAGTTCTTTGTCATATTCGTCATCATCCAGACATATTCTGGAGATCCTACTCGCCTGTCCCTGTACAATGTTCGAATATGTGTAACGTGGATGTGCGTATGTATTCTTCCAACATTCTTTCTTATACAGAATGTGTGTGTGTGTATATATATATATATATATATATATATATATATATATATATATATATATATATATATATATATGTATATATATGTGTGTGTGTGTGTGTGTGTATATATATATATATATATATATATATATATATATATGTATATATGTTTCTACTTCAAAATATCTAATTCCCATAACATCAAATCTCAAAACACTGAGACCATAACATCAAAACCCAAAACACTAAAAATCACAGCAAATAAATTGTTGACACAGAACAGTGAAACTTATCCGTTTAACCATATAATCCAAACTGCAAAGCACATGTAATTAACAAGTCTCCTGTATCCAACACCAAACTAACAAACACATGGGGTTTAAGTTGATGTTTCTGCATCAGGGATATTCCCAGTTACCCCCATGTGGGGATCTCTGCTCCCACACCCTTGCAAATTAAATATGCCAACTCCAAGATCACACTACAGTAGAAAAAAGTTAATTTCCTCACCCCACTGTACATACACCATACACCATACAGAATGGACATATAATGTCTAAATCACTTATCTGTCTGCACTACAAACACGTACAGATTGGCAAAATAAACACTATATAAATAGTATAAATTCCTACACTATATAAATAATAACAATATAAATAAAAACTACTACATCGTATAGTGACACCACAAGATTAACAATTTAAAGTATAACATTTACATGTTTGATGATACACTACTCAATGTTATACATTTTCAATGTTATGAAATTCGATGTTATGAGTTTTCAGTATTTTGTGTTTTCGATGTTAAGTGGATGTCAATGTTCTCACTTGTCGATGTACTGATATGGACCCATATATATATATATATATATATATATATATATATATATATATATATATATATATATATATATATATATATATATATATATATATATATATATATATATCATGCAAATCTACTGTTCATCTATGCCTTCTGGAGATTATCGCCAGTAATTCAACTGAAGAGCCTTGGATGCTCATTCAGTAGGCATGCCCAGAGTTTTTCGTTTCCTATATAGATAACAATCATACTCAAGACTTTCATAGTTCTGCACTTAGAGCAAAGAATATCATGTACAGACAATTTGATGCTACTGACTGCACACTTCAGAATGACTAGGATTATAGAAAAATTAGCTTCACTTGAGGAAATTTTCTATATGCAGTGCATTATAAGCTGAAAATGTAGCCTGACAGAAGACTGAGCTAAGGTCACAGAAGTAATGGTTTAGTATGAATGTCCCTGATCTGGATGACTCAGTCCTGATAAATTATGAGCGTCAGAAATTATGACAAATCTCCCTGTTTTACCCAGATGTGTGCTTGGATACAGACCACAAAAATGAACAGCTGTGCTAGTCCTGTAATGGTTACATAATTATTTCTATAAATATTACATGTGTAAGCTGCATCTGTTAGAAAGGAAACTAAAGATGGTTGAAGGTGTAATGGCACCCAGTGTACTTTTGTTTGGCTAAATATCAAAAGCTACATATGTTAGTCTGGTAATATGACCACAAATTAATAGGACTGAATAAGTGCACAAACATATTGTTCCCAGAGAGCTCCTATTCCAAGAGTCTCCATGGACTTGGGAATGCATAACACTACCATTAAGTATAACAAAGTATTTAAGCCCTCATACAGTGGGCAGGTGGTAATTGCAGACTGGAGAACATGACAGCAGAGCTTAAGAAATCAAGGAGCATCTGCCAGCTGTAAAAATCACATTTGGCAAAGCAGTATGACATTTAAAACTGAAAGAGAGGGATACTTTCTTTATTTTTATTAATATGTCTACATCTGAACCCAATGATGAAATACTGAAATTTGGTCACCCAAATGGGCAGATACAGAACATATCTACCCTGCATATAAAGAAAGAAGTTGACGATTTTCTGAGAAAAGTAGAGAGCTCAGAAATCACATGTGCTGGGACATTAGAATCCCAAACTGCTCACAGACAGATCATGCGTCTGGACAATTCTGTCACCTCTAATATGCAGTCATTTTTTGCACATCACTAGTGATGGGGGTACCACCTCTGTCATTCTCAATCATATTTTGTTTTAACTGATATGATGTGCAATCATATAAACAGTAAAAAAATGCATTTTTCTATGTTCTGTATCATCTCTTCTTCATTACTATATGGAGGCATCAACAGCTAAGAAACTTGGTTTCAATAGGCAGGACAGTTTAAGAAGCTGTGTTTCATCAGCATTAGAGCATAAAAAGGACATATTGCTATAACCAGCCTAATCATATTCGAAAACTAACTATTGTTATTGTGTAGCTTTGCTGAACTCAGTCCATCATGGAAGCACTTAATCTCACTCATCTCTGACATGATAACAGTTAATAGTTTTCTCCAATAGTATGAGTGAAGTAGGATTTGTCACAAACTAAAGAAGTCAGTAGTCATTTACTTGCAAATGGATATGATCTAGTTCTTTATCTTAAATGTTAATACAAGCATGCCGACAAGATGAAGTGTATGGGGATAATCCAAGAAAAAAATATTTTTTAGTAAGATTAAGTGCTTTCATCTGATACGAGTTGAATCAGACTTCATCAGGTTACTTGGCACTCTTGGAACATGTGGATCAGTATATTTATCTACCAGTGTCACCTCAGGATCGAGCCAGAGCTACGACTATCTTTTAGGTACCTTTTCTAGAGGTGCTTGGTGTGATAGATTGCATCCACATTGCCATTAAGGCCCCATATGGACCACAGGGGGGAGAGGTACCAAAACAGGAAGGGGTACCATTCCATCAACTGTCAAGCAGTGTGTGATGCACTGAGGTCAGCAGTGTCCATGATGTTCATATATGGTACACAGGCTCACTCTTCCCACATGGTAGGATAGCCCACTGTCACCTTGTTGGTAAGTGCAGACTTTTTTAAATTTCTTTAGGTATAATTTAACTGTTATTCTTATTAGTCAAGTCACCTTGACTAACATTGACAAACATTTTCCAATAATAAAAAGTACAGTTTATTATTTGAGTGATTTCATTCTACTAAGAAGAGACTTTATCAAAACTAAAATCAGCAGCTAAAAAAATGGTTTAAAAAGAGCAACATTTACAGTCACATGGTAGAAATTAACCAGTAGAAAATACACTCATAAACAACCCTGTGGCAATAAATAACTTAAACTAATACTAATCTTTCATTAAAGATCTTAACTTCAGAAATTAATTTATAGAACAAAATGTTTAACCGTAGCAGCCAAATAAGTTGTTTACATTCCAATTTTAATTTCCAAGAACCACCTCTTTTTACTTGATACAACATTATCAACAATAAAAAACAAAAACTTTTTAAAATTCTTACATTTTAAAGAATGCCTAAAGAAAACATTGTTCTTAGAAAGGTTGATTTCATGACAATGCTTTTACGTGTCTTTCCATTCTATCCACATAATAAGCATTGTAGGTCAAACACGTTGCTAGGTAAACAGCAGCTTAAAACCAGAATTACCTCACATGGGACAGAAAACGGATTTGTTTTAACCTGCCTTGACTATATTGGTGCCATCGTGGACACAGCAACATTGTTTACAATTATCATATTCTGTCATAAAATTCCTATCTGTGGCTATATGTACCAGAACATTCAAAGAAATTAAGCCCCTATCCCTTATAAAGACAATACTTGATTGTAATCCTAAAACAGACTATAATGCATCATCAAAAAATGTATCCCAATTTCCTATAGGAATAGATCTGATGTCAAAAGTCTCAAAAGAAAAATCTGTAATAAAAGAAACTTTTTAATTTGTAATGTTAGCCACCTGATCCATAAAAAAAAATCCTGAAAAGATGGGTTTCAACCTTGAATGTCTGTCATGACTAACATCACTAATGCTGACATCTACCAATGCAACAGGATAATTTCTACAAAGGAGCATTTTCTTAAAGGATTCACCTCACTCAAAAAAGATGACATTTTTTTAAACTGTCCTTGATAGTCAAATCTGATGCCACTTTTTAAAGATCTTCTTATGATTAAATGGGTGGCAGAGGGAAAAGCAAATATGAATTAGGAAATGTGGATTTTCTGTATACAGTAGACTGAAATTGTATAAACAGACATCCTTTGTTATTATCATAACTAAATAATGAATGTGACTATTAGAGTAATCACTGATAAAACTTTAAAAAAATTTGTAGTGTTTTCCAAATACTCAAAGAAAGTATCTAGTTGAGTCTGTGATCCTGTCCACAGCAGAAAAATATCACCCTGATAACGAATGTATAAAGGTACAATGAGAAGAAAAGTGGAAGCAATCCTCACGGCCACTCCTGCATATTGTTGAAAGCTGTGACAAACAAAAAAATATAGGTGATGGTTAATTCCATGAAAGATTAAATCACCTGGAAATCAATATCATTCAAAAACTCATGCTGAGAGAGTCTAATGTTATTGTACATCAGACAGTTTCAATATTTTGTAAATATATATTTTTTTTATGTTGAAATCATTAATTGCTGTATTGTTTTTGTCTGTCATAGCTCCACCTTGATGTTTATCTGACAAATTTTTCCTGTACAATAATTGGTAAAGGACATAAGAACATGTGTAACACTCATCAAAGTGCAGAGTTATTCATAAGTACTATATTTTCTACCATATGTGGATCATGATTTTAATTACCTGTCAGTATTTTAGGCTGCATTGCAAATAATGGCATAATGAATATGTAATTTTGAATATACTGGACAAATTCTGATGTGAAGTGTTAACCACTGATGTATGGTGTTCCCTCAGGTGATACTGTACATCAGGTTAGGTAGCTTTTTTATCAAAACTCATTTCTATGTGCCATCAGAACTATTAAGTAGTCATCATTTGTGCAGTCCTGAGGTTGAAGTGGCAGCAATATTGGTTTCTCTGGCAGGAGCCCTTCCAGTATCAAATGTAGAGCTCAAGTTCTACATCCCCATATTTTTTGCCTATGTAATAGCATTTGACATTTCATTTCTCAGAACCAAATGATGCCACTCCCCCTCAAAAAAGCTTTTAATTATTGAAATATTGCATGTGACATCTTAGTTTTACACATGTTATACGTGGTTGTGTATTTCTATCCTTGATTGTGTGTTTTGTAATGCAGTTTTCATATCTAACATAACATCTACAGTGCTCCATAGTGGTAGCGTGCACAGCTGTCCAAGGGACTGAGATCATGTGCTTGCATGACAGCTTAATGCTGAGTTACTATGATGCCATGGCCAACTGGATTTAGGGATTCTTCTAGACAAGGATCTGAAAGTGCTATGAGAATGAAGCTTCGACTGTGAGCTGTACAACTTACTGAGGAAGGCTGATGAGTCTTACCTGTCTTTGCTGTGTTATTTCACCCATAGTCATTGTAGCACTAGCTTGAGAATCACATGATTTGTGGCCTACTTGGCCCCTACATGAGCAGACACTGCCCCATCCATGTGCAGATTTGTTTTCTGTTTGAGTGCAGTATGACTTTCCTAGTGTATGTGTGTGGATGGAGGCAGACATGGATGTTGTGTGAGTCAACATACTGGGCATGAGGGTTATCATGGCATTGCCCAAGGTTCCACCAGTCTCATGTACTGATGACATTCTTCCCATATACCCTATAATACTCTAACCATGCCTACTGACTCTTTGTGGCACTGGCTTGAGCCTGAAAAATGTCACAGCACATCTGCTGCTGGGCAGCCAGAGCCTTGCATGTCTCCAGAGCTAAGTGTAAAATGTCTTCTCCTGGCACCCATTTGCACACATAGAAATCATAACATCTTCCTATCTGGGGTCTTTGGTTCAAAAGATACTGTTGTTGAGCTATGCAGTGACCCCTCTCCTTCAGGCTGTAATGTTATGTTGCCATTGAATTGGTTGTGTGAGCTTGTGTCATTATTTATGGAGTTATGTACCTGATGTGGGGTGGAGGGCTCTACTAATACACATTGGGACAATGAGCATCTGTTGACAGCCATGCTGTTAACGTCTTTTGCTATACTCTTACAGTGGACTTGTTTGGTTCTGGTGATGAGCCTGTGAAAGAATAATGATAAGATATTTATAGCTTGACAACCACAAATTATTAATTTATAAACACACAATGCAATTATTGTGAACTTTCTTGGATGCCTGATGTAGATGGAACACAGAGTGAGGAAAGGTGTAATGAGTTATAGTTACACAGTGGTCCTTGCCTGTATATACCTGTATAAATGATTGTTATCAGTTATGCACTAGCCTTCCATTGTGCCATAGTGTGGCTGTTGCTGAGGTCTGACAATACTAGTGGCCACACCTTCTGTGATGATTGTTATGGCATCATCATCTGCATCATGCTCATCACTCTTTAAGTATAGATGTTACTACTCATCTGGTGTTAATGGCTGGATTGTGAAAGAGCCATGACCTGTGCTATTGCAGGCAATTAAATTCTGCATTGCTTTTTTTTTCTTGTACATCCATTAGAATTTGGTTCAGGTACTAACTTGTCTCCATCCCTGCTACTGTAGCATGTTGTAAACAGAAATCATTAATATATGGCTACATTTAAACCTGATTCACTCAGGGCACCCACATAGAGATATTCGAATGATAGGTATTGCAGAAGTGTAGGGTGTGCTATTTTAATTATCTGCAGGCCATCCTACTTTTCTGTAACCCTTTATAAAAGACATACAGTATGACAATGTATTAATCTCCTAAAAATAGCAACTTACACTGATGCATAACAGTGTTAAAAAGTTATATTTGACTTTCCTGACTGGTAGAAATATACTTCAGATAGGTTTATGTCAGTGAATTCTACTAATGCTGCAGGTTTATTAATATTTTCCAACTATTAACCATTTCCTTTTCTTCATATATCCCAGACTGTTGGTGATAAACACAGCACAGTGCAAGTTAAAATGGCAGACTTCACATATAGATGTAACTTCCAGTTGATTTACTATTCCTATAGGTTCATATGCTCATAGAAGGTTACTAGGCTAATGGCCCTAGAGTACTTACAAGCCTAGCCATATTTATCCTGAGTTTCCCTAATTGTTGGTGGTAGGTAAGTGAAGTTTGCAGAGGTAAGGTTTTATGGTAGCTAATACAGAGTTCTTCTGGCCAGGAGAGACATAGGCAACATCCCATGAGTGAATTTACAGTCACCCATCCATTGATCTAGGTTGTGTTTGAAGAGGGTGAGAGAGAGGCTCTATTTCACATGAACCACAAATTTGGCCTAAGATCCCTTTCACAAGTGATCCTCGTGCAGTTTGATTTATGATTGTATAGCATTTCCATCAGGGCCAGGTGAAAGACTGCCCTGTAAGCAAGGCACAGGCCACCCCTTATTAACCTGTAGGTGACAGATACAATGACAGGCCGTTCAGTATTTCAGCACAAAGCTTGTTTTATGTATCCTGTAATTTCTTGGTGAGAAACCTCTGTGGTCTGTCCAATTGTTGCGAGTGTCTGGTGAGGTAGATGCAATAAGGAACCTTGTAGTCAATTACTGGTCTGATAAGGGCTGAGGATAATGGCATTATAACATCCTTAGATCTAGAGGTGATAACTTTACTTATAAGATGTGCCACATATAAAAATTTCCTTACTATTGTGGATACAAGGTGGTCAAACTTCAGATTGCTATCAACCTGAGTACCCAGTCATATAGCACTGGGTCCAGACTTAGAGGGGTGCTGTCTATAATGTAATTAGTAGGAATGTCAGTTTTCCCAAAGGGAATAATAATGCACTTTTTGTGTTTAACTTTAATCTGTGGCTTTGGCACCAATCACATTTCTGCATTAACCCTGTCTGCAGTATATTAACATTGTTGGGGGACTCAATCATTGCTCCCAATTTGCAGTTGTCAGTGAACTTGGTCAGCCACAGGCCATCCAAGTTTACTTAGACTTCTGAGAAATAAATTTCAAACAGTAAGGGGCCTAGCACAGAACCCTGCATTACACTGCTGGTGATTGTTGGTTTGCTAAAGGTGATGTCACTTACTTTGACAGTATGTGTCCTGTTGTTGAGCCAATTGGCTACCCATTTGGTAATGTAGGGGTTAAGTACCAATTGGGAGAGATTCTCTATAATATCTGAATGGGCAATTGCGTCAAATGCCTTGGCCAGGTCAAGACAGGTGATATGTACTGTCTTTACCTTGTCCAAGGCATTGGTTGCTTTCTTGAAGAAGTCAACCGTGTTTAACAGGCATTATCTACATTTACCAAAACTGAACTGGGTTGGATCCAGAGTTTGGAGATTGCCTATGTCCTTCTTAATAAGGTCCATAATGATTCTTTCCATGCCCTTGCAGATGAGGCTAGTCAAGCTTATGGGTCTATAATTCCCAGGGTCAGTTGACGGTCCCCCTTTGCGCAAAGGGATTACTGTTGCTGTCCTCTATTCCATAGGATATAGCCAATGTGCAGGCTGTGGTTAAACAGGTTTCCAAGGGGGTCTGCTAGGTCATGTTGTAAGTTGTTTAAAAGGCAAACTGGGATGTTGGCTAGTCTCACTGATGCCGTGTTTTTGGTCTTGGAGAGCACCAAAATTGCTCTCTTGAGGTAATAAGCTGAGGAATGGTGGCAGGTCTATACTTTGGAGGATGACTGGAGGGGACGGGGGGGTGAAGTTTTCTCCAAAACTTTCAGTTGACAGGTTGACTATTACGTGGGTGTGGGTATGGGTGTTGCCATCCACAACCAGTTCAGTGCATAACTGTGCATTTCCTTTAAGATTTTGGATGTAGTTAAAGAATGCCTTATGATTACCCTTAGCTAAGGATGCTATTTTTGCTTTAGAATTAGCTTTGGAGTTCCTGGCAAGATCCCTAATTTGTTTGTTTAAGCTAGAGAGGGATTTCTTCCTGAGCCAGTTCCCTCTTGTTCTTGGACATTAGTTTCTTTCCCTTGTTGTATAGCCTGTTTATACTAATGGTCCATCAGGCTGGCTTGTTTTTTCAGTAAGACCTGGTTTTAATCCATTCAGGTACAGACAATTCTATACAACTATTTAAGTAGGTATACAGTGCAGTGGTGCATGCCTCTGCATATAAATATTTCTTATCTGCATTCAAGGGGGCTTTGAAACTTCTTATACCTTAGTAGGACACACTTTGTCTTTAAAAAATTATTGTGTTTTTGAGCATGATGGGCTATCTGGTCTTATAATTGCATCGAAAAAGGCTGTTTATGGTCCAATCTTACCAGGGAGGACATCACAAGGCGGGAGGGGGGCAATGCTCTCCCATGTTAGTGAATACTATGTCCAGGACATTTGAGACTCTTGTGGGCAGGCTGACTAGCTGTTCCAGAGTACTGCACTGATAAAGTCAATGATTGCCCCTAACTTGCAGTCATCAGCAAACTTGGTCAGCCAAATGTGAGTTTACTAGATTAAAAGACCTAAATTTTGCTTGCATCATGAATAGATCATGTTAGAGAGACAGATGTGAAGCAGAGTTCCTCCTTATCGCTATTTAAGCGCAACTTACACCTATGGATAGGTAATCTGAAATTTGCCCATGGTCTGAATCCTATGTCTGTGATGGACAGAGGCAGTGAATAAATCACCCTATGAAAATCAAATATAAATCAAATTTGTGGTTCACATTTGGTTTGCACACCTAGGGTTTTAAGTTTCCTAGTGGGTATTAGACTAGTATGCACTTATGGACCTATGAACGTTTGGATCCCCTTATTCTGCCTTCTTGTGAGTACTGCACATTGTTTTTTAATTGTATAAGACTTTATCTCCTCTTCTGAATGGTAACTGCAGTATTTTCTGCATATGTAAACAAAGAAGCTTATCAACATTTTTACCTCTGTATGATCGTTAATTTGTTTTCTATTAAATAGCTTGTCACTGTTTTCCTTTTCTTGAACTGGTCTAATTCTATGGGGATGTCCTTTTTTTTGGCATCTCTTTATATTCTGTCTTCTTGGTAATTCTCATATAAATTGCCACTAGAAACACTATGCACATTTCCTGAAACACAAATCATAAACAAGAGATTTCTTTGGTATATGTGTGCACCACTTCTCATTACAATATGTCAGTGTCTCTGGACTGAATGTCCACTAGGCTAGTCAAATTTCATCTTCGCTAGCCTACTATACTTGGCTTAATAGTTCATCTCCATTATTGGGGCAGTATCATTGCCTGCACACAATGTACAAGTTATGACTGCATGGCTACCAGAACCAAAATTATTCTTTATTTTATATAGTTTGCTTTCACTTAAGCTAATTGGTACAAAAAGTATAAACTAGAAAGTATATATGTTTTCATTTATTTGCAATTATTTCATTTTTGGGCATAAAAAAAAACATGTAAATATACTTCCTTAAAATACCCATTTTGGTTTATTATAAAAATATATCATCTGCGATGGTGCAGCGGTAGTGTTGTTGCCTCACAGCAAGAGGTTCTCCATTTGATTCTCAGCTGGAGTGCGGAGTGTACCTTCTGTGTGGAGTCTGCATGTCTTCCTCATGGTTAGATAGGTGTTTGAAAGACATGAGTAAATGGGCATGCCTTCGCTGAAGGTTGGATGTCGAGCTGGCACCTCGGCATTCGTGAAAAATCTATTGCCAATCATTAGCGGACCGGAGTTCCGCTGTGGCGACCCCTAACCGGGAAAAGCCGAAAAACAACAACATTTTTACTTAAAAAATATGTAGTACACTAAAGCAGGTAAAATGGTTACTTAATGGAAAGTTAATCAAACAGATTGCTGTGACATAAGCACAGTTTTCTTTGCATAATTGTAAGAGCACTGATCACAATGGCCACATTTGTACATTCCCTGTTTTGCAGACCTAGTGTTCAAATGATTCAGTGCTAGTTATCCGCATTGCAAAAGCATAATTCATATTGCAGAACATAAAAGGTCAATGCATACTTAGTGAATGCTTTATTTTATAATTTGGTTGCAAAGTTAAACTGCAGGAGTAAACCACGAGCAGTGTGACTAAATCCTTTAATGACACACCCTAGACATCTGTTATTGTAATTTTGCATTTTTAAAGACAGCATCGGTGCACAATGCCTGCTGTCAGAAACAGTACTGCTAATGAGTATAATTAACATGAATTAGTTTGCCCCCTCTAATCAAACTTTTGTAAAATGTAGTCTGGCAGTACTGGGTGAAAAACATAGAAATACAAACATAATAGCTGCTATGCAGAAAAAAATGTATTCATTCATTCATTCATTCATTCGTTCATTCATTCATTCATTTCTGAACCTCATGCCTGTTTAATTCTAGTTATCTTTGCTTGATTGTGGCGTGGTCTTGTTGCATTTTTGTCTGTAAGACTCATAGTAGTATATTCTCAGTGCCTTTTATGAAATTAAAATGAAAGTGATTGTGGAAACTTTTAGTACTTGTTAGGAAATAATTTAAGGATAAGTTTTTGTTTGAATGTCTGAACAGTGCTTGCAGCTAAGGTTGTGGTAATGTCTGCTTTAGCTGGTTTATATTTATGTAAAGACATAGATAGGCATTATTTGGAATACTTTACTATGTCAATGAAGTGACAAGCTAATATCGAGATACTGCTGTCTTGCCAGAGATATGAAGTGGTACCAGCGCAAATGTAGGTATATAAAGTGTTAGGTCAAGTGTTACATTGGTTTATTGTTATACAGGGTAGATAATAACTATTACATGTATGGAAAGAATTATCATGAAAATAATCAATAATGATATAGAAAACCTTCAGACACCGGACTCAGCACAGTTTGGTTTCATCAAGGACAGGTCATGCCTACTCAACCTGGTAGACTTCTTTGAGAAGGTATTTAAAGCAACAGATGAGGGCAAAACAGTTCACACTGCCTACCTTGACCTGGAAAAGGCATTTGACATAATGGCTAACTTGGGCTTTTTGACAAAAATCAAGAAGTTTGGGATAAACCTTTATGTCACCTGGTAGATAGGCAACTGGATCACAGACAGGACCAAGGAAGTCACAAGTGGGGAGGCCTCCTCTACAAAGAAGCCAGACACCAGTGGAGTCCTCAAGAATTAGTTCTGGGACTTCTCCTTTTTGGCATCTAGTTCTCTGAAGTCAAGGCCAACATCAACGGGCTGTGGCTAACTTAATTAGCAGTCACAGAATCCTCCACTGACACTAATGTTTTCCAAGAAGGGTTGACAGAGACAAATAACTGGTGTCAGAGTCCTGAACAAAACAAATGCCAAGAGATGCATAATAGTATCCTTTGGAAGTCACAGACCCTGGTAACTATCATATTGACAACAAAACCCTAAAAGTTGACCCAGTAGTCAAGGACTTGGAGACACATGCAGATCCTTTGACTATCATGTCTCCAAAATATGGAGGAAATCAGTCTATGTTTTGCATCTTATAAACAAAAGTTTGCCACCTAGGTCCAGGTAGGTCATTATTCCACTGCATTTGTTATTCATCACATCTATCATTGAGTACAGTACCCCCTTTGGAATGTAACTAAACAGGCATAGTCAACTAACTCATCCACAGAGATTCTTCACTAAAAGTATTCAGAACATAAATTACATGTTCAATGCATACCTCCTGAAAGCCAATCTCTGAATATTCTCTCCCTATGGCTGTTGAGGGGAGATATGTGGTTGGCATACAAGGCATCGTTGGGCACCACCGTCTGCATATCCTCAAAACAAACAGCTCCAGAATTACCCAATCTAAAGGCATAAATCTTGCCTGTGATATAAATAGAACCTGATGAAGGGACAAGTTCCTATCCTAGACACTATCCCTTCTTTGAAGCATGTGAAACAGAGTTCTTCTCTAACCCACTTCAAGCATAACTTGTGCACTTGTTTGGAAATATGAAATTCATCCCTGGTTTGGTACCTATATTTCTAATGGACCTGTAATTGGCTCCTCTCCCAGATGCCTGCTTGTAAATGTTTCATCTCCCAACTTGTCAGAGATTTGGGATGCATGGAAAGGCTTAAAATGATCACAGTGGTAATTAGGCACACCAATTAACCTATGAACATATAATCAATGAATTATTATTTCATATTGTGCCTTATTATAACTAAAATCTATTGACTGTGTTGTATGCATGCTATGTCAATAATATATACATTTTGGACAGCTGGATGTTCTTGATCAACAAAAGCTAAAAGATTAATACAAATAAAAAGATAAATAAATATTTTTTTAGCTTGTGACAGACTACATTACTAAACATTCCAGAAGAAGCTAAAGGGAAAAATCCATATTAGAATACTCAGTGGGACTTTTGGCAGTCTGCTTTAAGTGTACTATAGCCCTCGATTATATAATATCACGTAAGCTGTATATTATTTAATTAATTAATTAATTAATTAATGTATGTATGTATGTATTTATTTATTTATTTATTTTATTTATTTATTTCCAATTTGTTAACCGGAATAGTCCAAGTAGAAATTTTGCTCCTTTTTATCAAGAGTCCTGGGAAGAAAAGTTCTGCATAATATGTTTCTATGTATTGAGTTTTACAACTAACATGTTTTATAGGCTTACAAAAGTTGTTTTTTAGGTGCCGTGTACAGATACAAATATAACTAGTCAGCATGAAGAGATGAGCAAGGGATCATTTCAATAATAAATAAAAGTGAAATTTGGAAACAACATATTAAATGTACTAAGGAATAGAGGAGAAAAAAATAGTACAAAATTCTAGTGATCACATAAGGGTGTGGTTCCTGTTTATCCAATGACTTCCTCCTTGCCAAGAGGAGAAAAGTGACAAATGTAAAAAGCCAAACAGATAGCCCCTAAAACGACTATTAGGAGGATACAGACCTTAAAAAAAGTTTTGTTAAAAATGTATTTTCCTGCTGATCTTGTCCACTTGGAACCTCTAAAAGAGTAAGTGAACCTATGTTGATAGGTGCTTGTCTTCTCTCAGTAAAACTCAGAGAGCATTTGAGTTGAAATCTAGATTCATTTTAATGGTGATGGATGAGCACTTTGGAAAATGGAATAAAACTACAGGGCACTGCCCTCTCTGTACCAGTTATCCAACATATGTCATGATACAGACCATTGGACAAGCTATTCAACTGAACTCCAAAGGAATGACAGTGGGAAGTACATTGACTTCTGGATCATTTTATAGGAACAGCATCATACAGATCTGCTGAAAAAGAGGGATAAATCCCTGACTAAGAACCTGGTGAACCAACTTTGATAACTGGCTTGGGCAGCTGTGCAAGTGGCATGGGGTGGAGGTAAATAACAAGGTTTTCCTACTTGTCCATCATTGCTCGGGAGGCTTTGGGGACAGGCTACAGGTTAGGGCTGTGCTGCTTTAGCAAGGGGAACAAAAATGATACTAGAACCATAAAATTAGTGGTATTACAGTGTAGTGAGGGGAAGAAGCTTCAAGGACACATTACCATGTAGGTGGGGGAATGTTGTTCACAAAAGAGTTGCATGAATTCCTGGTTAATCCCAGTACATCAGTGGGAGGTTGGACTAAGCAAGATAAAAAAGTTGTAGAAATACATCCTCTTCTTTGACCAAGTCCACACAGTGGTGTATGACACTATTTCATTCCTGGGACCTTCAAAGGGAAAATTGGAGGACCTACATGTGTCATTGTTATGACAGGGGGCATCACACATTTGAGACCTACCCTGGATGGGACTATAGAAAGCTGGCAGTAGCCTAGCCTGATGTTAACAGTGGCACTATGTAAGGAAAAAAAAAAAAGCTTGTAAGGTGACAACCGTGGTTGTTCTTCATAGGTTCATAGGTTCATAGGTATGTACTAGGCTAATGTACCTAGGGGCCTTTATAAGCCTAGCCCATAGAAGTGCCCTGGCATTGTGCCACCCATCATTAGTTCCCATTGCCTCTATCAAGTAGATCAACTGGAGTGATCCCCGGGGTGAACTTTCTATTTCCCATCCACTCATCAAGATTTTTCTTGAAGAGGGACAGTGAGGTGCTCTGCTTGACATGTATGGGAAGTCTATTCCATAGCATGGGCAGTCTCTGGATGTGGAACCTGTCCCTCCAATATGTTCTGTTGATTGTGGTAATGAGGTTGAGGTCTCTGGAGTGAGTGGTGTGTTGGGATTGGGATTTTTTTTAGATGAAGCATTTTTAACAGAGTTGGGTCAGACATGGCTTTGTAAGTCAAGCAGAGATCACCTCTTAGTAGACAATATGAGACAGAGAATAGCTGGAGTTTTTTTTGAGTCTGTTCATGTAGGACATGTGTTTAAGGCCTAGGATCCTCTTTGTAAGATACTTTTGTTGCCTCTCCAGCTGTTGCAGATGTCTAGTGAGGTACATGCCAAATGGGGCATTATACTCTGATCGGACTAATGAGTGAAGAGTAGAGAGAACTGAGGACCTCTTTATTCCTGGATGCAAAAGCCTTGGTAATGAGATGTGCCACATAGAAGGATTTTCTGACCACAGTGGCAATGTGGTGATTGAAGGAGAGGTTGCTGTCAACCTTTGTCCCCAGATCTCTTATAATGCCTTCAGTGTTTAGTGTGCTCCCATCGATATGGCACTTAGTAGGAACTGAGTTTTTCCCAAAGGGGATGATGACGCATTTTTTGTCATTAAGCTTAAGGCCATGGTTTGGACATCAATCATTGATCTCAGTGAGGAATTTCTGTAGGATATCTGCATCACCTGGAGAATTAATAATGGCTCCCAGCTTGCAGTCATCTGTGAATTTGGTCAGCCAGAGTCCCTCCGTGTTGGCCTGGACTTCTGAGAAGTAGATGCCAAACAGGGGAGGACCCAGGACCAATCCCTGTGGGACTCCACTCGTGACTGGTCACCATTCTGACTTGGAGTCCTCTACTTCACACTGTGTGCTCTATCTGTGAGCCATTTTGCAACCTGTATAATGATACAGGTGTTGATGCCTAGTTTGGTGAGTTTATTAATAATTCCTGAGGAGGAATGGTATCAAAGGCTTTGGCCAGATCCAGGCAGGCTGTATGAACTGTCTTACCTTCAACCACCGCTCTAGTGACTGACTCAAAGAAGTCAAGCCAAACTGAGCAGGCATGATCTACCTTTCACAAAATCAAATTGCATGGGATCTAGTGTTTGCAGATTCCCTATACCCTTGTTAATTAGGTCCATGATGATGTGCTCCATATACTTACATATCAGACACATCGGGCTAATGGGGTGATAATTTACAGGGTCTGTAGTCACTCCTCCTTTATAGAGAGGGTTAACTGTAGCAGTGCACCATTTGGTAGGGACAAAGCCTGAGTTGAAGCTCTGAGTGAACAGAGTACACAGATGTGGTGCCAGTTCACTTTGTAATTCATGAAGAACACAGCCAGGGATATTTTTGGGTCTCATGGAAGCTGTATTCTTGGCCTTAGACAATGCAGCTTTAACCTGTGCTGCAGTAATACAGGGTGCCTGGAATTCTTCTGGTATTGGGATTAGTTATTTAGGGGGTGAAAGTAGGATAAAGTGGGCACTGAATCTGTTGGCCAGTATGTTGGCAATATCTGTTGTCTCAGTATAGGAGGTACCATTGTTCAGTAACTCAGAGCAAATCTGGGTATTGCCATGGAGATTCTTGATATAACTAAATAAGGATTTGTTGTTGTTTTTAGTGTCTGCCACAATTCTACCTCCATAGCTGTCTTTGGAGTTTTTGATGAGGGATCTCAACTTTTTGTTGAGGCTAATAAGGACATTTTTCCAGTCTTGGGATTTCACCTTTTTTCTGCAATAGTTTCTTTATTCTGTTGTAGAGTTTATTAATGGCAGGGGGCCACCAAACTGGCTTCCTTTTTATGGAGGAGAGTGTCTTGGTTTTGTTGGGTATGGCTAGTTCCATGCATTTATGCATGTGCTCATACAGTGCATTGGTGTATGATTCGGCATTCATGCATCTATTTTCCATTGGCATGGGTGCCGTGAAGTTAGCCACCTCTTTTTTTAGGAGTCCAAAGTCAGCTTTGGAGAAGTTTTTCATGGTGGATACTTTTGTGGGGCGTGTGGTTGAGATGTGGATTTCCATGGTGATTAGTTTGTGATCGAATCTAACCAGGGAGGAATTGAATATTGATGTAGAGCAATGGCTGCCATGTTAGTAACAACCAAGTCGAGAATATTGCTTCCTCTAGTGGGGGTAAGAATGAGCTGGTCCAGGGCATTGGAATTGATGAATTCCATGAAGCGTTGGGCCAGTGCACTGGTGCTTGAGTAGTTTCCCTGTTGATGGAGGGGTAGTTGAAGTCTCCTAGTATGAGAGTGTTGGATTGGACCTTGATAGATTCCAAGGTTCTTAGGAACATGGAGTGAGAGTCTAGGAACATGTTTGGGGACCTATAGCAGGCTATGACCTGGATCGCAGTCTTACCCAATGTTAATTGTACCTGAAGTATCTCAGATGCATTATGCTTTATGACTATGGAGACACCACCACCTTTGGAGCTTCGGTCCATGTTTTGGGGCCAAAAGGTGTGGAATGAGTTATAGCCTGGTTGCACAGGGGTGCTTTCTGCTGCTTTAAACCAGGTCTCCATTACAGCACAAATGTCGATGTTCTCCATTTTGAGGAGTGCTTTGAATGAGTGCATCTTGAGATTTAGACTTCTAGCATTGAACAGCATGACCCTCAGATTGCATTTATTTATAGCTTTTACAGTGGTAATTTGGTCTTTGGAACACTGCCTAAAAAAAGCCACTATAGGCATGGCAAGAGCCTTAGCCAGTACCTGGAAACACAGGGGTGACAGATGCAGACCATCTCTGGCAAAGCATCGAGGTCTGTCAATCATGTTATCCCATGTAGACAGATACTGGATCCCCTTAGAATGACACCAGAAACATAGCCAATTGTTGAAGTCAATCATTTTTTGTTTGTACTGTGATATCATTCTGGGTGATAGTAGGATACTCTTCAGGGCTAGTGTCATACCTGCCTGGTCCACATAATCCGAGAGTTCCACCATGTCTCTTTTCATGAAGTCCAGAGAGGTGCATCTCAGGTCATTCACACCCATATGGACAATGACAGAGTCATAGTGGTACTTATTGTGGAGTGAGCTGAGTGCATGTGTTATGTGTCAGATTCTGGCACCTGATAGATTGCTGACTGTTACCTTCTCCTTATTCAACCTAGCGAGTGAGACATCTGTGGGCCTCACTATTGAGTCACCTATGATTAGTGTATTGGGCAAGCTTAATAGAATAAAAAATATATTCACAAGTCCTGGAACTCCACACGTGTGCTTAGTTCCTGTCTGCTGTGTTAGGCAGTCCAGAACTCCATGAACTCCAGACTGCTCTGTTAGACAGTCTGGATACGGAATGAAGGGAACTCTGCCCTGCCAGCCCAGAAGTCTGATGCAGTGACAACCACACAGACCAGAAGAATGCCAGACTGCATCACCCACAGGCTAGAGGCTCCAGCCTACTCACAGCTGCTGCCATGGAGTAACAGATCTGCTGGAGGTGTGCGTGTTTGTGTGTGTGTGTGTGTGTGTGTGTGTGTGTGTGTGTGTGTGTGTGTGTGTGTGTGTGTGTGTGTGTGTGTGAAATGCCCCAGTTGCTACATGGTGGTGGGTACAGAATAAGGCTTGAACCCTCTACCTTATGGCATGAGCCTGAATTCCCTACCCACCACCATTTGTAAAATGTTTGCAGATTTTTGCCTCATATTTTTTCTGTTCTGTTCCTCATAAAATCTGTTGTTTCTGTATTTTTGCTTCACACCACAGCCAGTAGTGCAATGGTGCAGTGGTAGCATCGCTATCTAACAGCTATGGGTTGTCTGGTTTGATTCTTGGCTGGGGTGCCATCTGTGTGGAGTCTGTATGTCCTCCCTTTGTTGGTGTGAGTTTGCTCTGGTGTCCTCAATGGATGTTTGTCCCTATTTTTGGACTGTATTCCCCCATTATTGGCTTCATCCAAGTTTTTTGTGCCAAGGTTGAGAGCTATGGTGATAACTGAACTCACTGAATATGTTTGGGGTCTGTATTCCTCCATTATTGGTCTTGTTCATGTGTTTTGTGCTAAGATGTTGACAGCTATGGTGAGAATTGAATTCACTAAATGGTAGCCGTTTAAGTTTCAGTCTTCCTTTCTTTCCTAAAACAGATGATTTGGCATAGTGGTATGTAACTCTGACTGTTTTGTATAGGGTCCTAGGTTCAATACTTGGCAGTGAAATGTATGGTGATAACACAGCATTTTATTCTAATGACTTTCCAACATTATACAATCTATGTTTAAAATGTGTCCCTGTTTTTTGTTCTTTTGCCACCCCCCCCCCCTAAATTTTGGATTTTTCCAGATTTCTTGTGCTGCAAAGTTCAGAGATGCAGCTGAGTGTCAAGTAGATTTTACAAGAAGCTGTAAGCTGCAGGGGAACAAAAGTTTAGTGTTGCTTATGCCACATCTCCTTGCATTGTTAATAGCACAATAGGTAGCATACTTACTTTTGATGCAGAAGACTGTGGGTTCCACTCCCACAGTAGGTAGATGCATTGCTGATACTATAGTGTATTGTAAAGTGGGTGGATGCTGCAGTCCTTATTGGTGAAGATACCTAGTAACTATGAACCTGTTATCAGTTTGCCATCCATTCCCTATTGTAATATTACTAGCTTATCATTTTTTAATGCAACTTAGGCAATTTATTCCTCAAGGGCAACAGGCACTTTATTTGTAGATGAAACAATGAAATATAAAGTTGTTTGCTAGCAGCAACCTCATCATTACTTACAGATTTCTTTAATGTGGAATTATTTAGATTACTTTTACTTCTTCAGAGATTGTGCATATTTACTGCTACTGGTGGACTGTAGAAGTTTGAGTATACTTTTATGATGGAAATGTTCTGAATTGGGCAGTTTTGTCATTATTGGTGCATGCATTTTGTTTCATCGTTTAATGGAAAAATGTTCTGAATTGGGCAATGTTGTCATTATTGGTGCATGCATTTTGTTTCATTGTTTACTGGAAAAATGTTCAAAACAAATTTAAAACGCCCTCTAACAACTGTACTATATTGTACAAGGAATATAATTTAATACAATCAGGAAGGTGTATCGAAGACCACGTGTATGTTTTGTGTGCAAGGGGCCTATGATTTGAAAACAGACCAAAGTTAATCTTTATCTGCCACTGGCAAAATGTAATGTCTTTGAATGTGGGTTTCAATACTGTTTCAATGAATGTGGGTTTCAAGGGCAGAGAAGCTTTAATGCTAAGTCTGTTTTCATTGTGAGATTGCATTGCTTTATTTAGCAGATGTCTTAGTGTTTGTGCTGTAAAATGCAAAATAAAACTTTCAAATGAAGTCCAAATCATCATAGAAGTAAAGCAGTATGCATATTAGTGTTAATGGTAAATGAGGTGAAATAGCCAAGTAATGGTTCATTGGAATGGTTGCAGGGGGAAGGCTCCATTCGACCATGATTTTGTGAGTGGGAAGGGCGGCAAACTCAAAGACAGCCCCGGTTGAACTATACCTCTCAACAGTCCAGATTTTCACAGAATTAATAGATTTTTGCTTCTTATTTTTTGGTTTGTTACTCATACAATGTGTGCTTTTCTGGCAAATAATTTAGGAATTAAGTCACTAAATAATGACAGACACTGAGTTTCAGACTTCATAACCTTCAGAAAAATGCATGCTAAAGCAAGACCTGTTATTCTGTCAATTGTCTCAGTTTATACAACAATTTATAGTACTGTTTATATGCTCCCCCAGTATATTTGACCTTGTCCAGATTTCTTGCATTAACAGGTTGAGAGGTACGTGCAAATAAATTGCTTTCTAGAATTAGGCGTATCCAAACATCTCAACTATCCATGATTTTGGCTCAAAATGTTGCTCTTCCCCTAATAATCCTGCTGCAAAATGGCAGTTTTGGAAGAAAACGTGGAGGGCTTACAATTAAGAAATAACTGTAATAATCGGAGTTATAGATTACTTTTATTTCAGAAATGCATGTAGATTCTTTTATTTTGTCAGCTGCTCAAGTTAGCAGTACTAATATTAAAAAAGTGTCCCTTCTTTGACAGATTCTCAGCTGTATTGTGTGGCTATTTTATATTTTTGCATCACATTTTGGTCTATTTTTCATAAAATTGTGTTTTTTTGGCAAATTAGTAGAAATCATTAAAGACTGAAGTTAGAAAATAATGACAGACATTTGAGTTTTAGATTTCGTATCTTTCAGAAAATTCATACTAATGCAAGACCTACTATTCTATTATCTTTCTAAGTTTATAAGAGCAATATTTAAAAATTGTCCTTATTTTTGCTCCTTTGTCCCACTTCTATGTATGTGACATATTTGCACCCCACTCCCCCATGTAGTGACTCTGAATATGTCCAAGCAAGGCAAGGAGCAGTTATGCAGTGTAAAAGTGCAGAGTATCTCCCATCCAAGGTATACACAAGTGCTACTTTTATTCTGTCCTTGATTTTGCAGAATGTTCTGGTTTCTGTCATATTTTATACTGTTGATTTATGCTTATCATTACTCAGAAAGTGTCTGTTGCTCTGTGTTTAAGTAGCAATGCTTTAATGACCATCAAGTAAGCTTGTCTGAAATTGTAAGATGCAAGTAAGCTTTAAAAAGCATACTGTTAAAGAATTGCCAACATTGAAAGCCTTTCTGTTGTTGCCATGCAGAGAATACTTACATAACTAGATAATGTATAAGCCTTGGGTATTGAAATGCATATGTCAGTATTTGTAATAAAGGACAGGATTACATTATTTATGAAGCTCATTACATTTGTTGGAGACTTGCAGTCATCTTTGCAGGCTTTACCTGTAAACCAAACAGAATGCCAATCTATCATGTGTGGTCCACTACCTGTACAGTAATCCTTTAAGCAATGTATCTTGAGCTTGTTTCTTGTTTGCTTTTCATTTTTTACTTTGATTATGTTTTCCCCATGAAACAAGTAGAGAGTTGTCAGGCAGCAGGTCTTTTTTGGATAAGAAATATTTTTACAAGTGGGGGTATCACAGAGATTGCTACTTTCAGCATGTTACTTGGTACTTTAATAAAGCTGAATATAAATTATAATTAGAACTGCAGTGCAAGGAGAAGTGGTTTGAGTTGAGTGCTGCTTGTTTTTCTTATACTTGATTTTGACTGGCATTCCAGTAATGTATTTAAAAAGTAATTTATTTTTTCATGCCTCACAACCTATTTGTTTCTATCTAGATATTAAGTAAGCTGTCATGCAGCCAATACATTGAAATATTTTTTTTTCTTATACACTTCATTTTATCTTGATTATACCCTCATAATGACGGTTTAGCACCCAGGGCAGTGTATTTAATTAAAGTTACAGTTTTTGTGGTTTTGAGC